>NC_134357.1:251630890-251865692 GCF_048569485.1 Anomaloglossus baeobatrachus
CGTGGGCGGTAACTTCTTCCAGCGCGGGCTGCTGTTGTTTTTCAGCGCGCTTTTCATGGTGGCAATATGGCGGCGCTTCCAATTTTTCAAGCGGACCGCCCAGGCACATGGTCACCTGTCTGAACAGGTCTAGTCCTTATCCTGTTCGTGACGCCAGATGTGAAGCCCCACGGGTGTTGTATCGGTGCATACCTTCAGGGACTCCACGTAGCTGGTGCTGGTCACAGGTAGGGAATCTTCGGTTTTGATCGTGACGCCACTCTCAGTATTGCGGCCAGTAGGGACCGCCACTGCAGGTTGAGGGTCGCCTGGGGCTGATGGTATGTGCAGTTAGTTGGAATAGCCTCCTGAGAGTGAGGCAAGCCCCAGGGCCCGATGTAGGTTTGTAGTACCACAAGTCGCAGAATGACTCCACACAGGCAGGATGTCTTTTAGGGTTTTTACTCACATTTGATGGCAGGGTGAGTAACCCGGGCGTAGCTGGGATGAACCAGATGGGAACCAGGTATCCTTCAGGCTGACTTTATGAGGGTGACTACTGACTCGCCTTCCTTAGCCCTTGGTGGTTTGGGGTGACCCCGACTTTGAGTCCCTATGGGGGTCACCCAGGGAAGATGCTGCAGCCTCTCTCCCCCTTTTGTTTGCCGTTTGCTTGTTCCCCGGACCAGGCCACTCCAGCTGCTTGCCTCCTGTGACCTATGGGCCCTCACTGCGGTTACGTGGCTGCGGCTTTTGTGGTGTTGTGGTGTGGGCTTTGAGAGCCCCACGCCGGCAGGTTTAGCAGAAGAAAGCTGGATCTATCTCCGCTTCGGGATCTGCCGCCCGGTTGGGCCTGGTGCTCTCTAGCAGTCTCCTTACTTCCCACTCCGTGCTTTCTCTCTAGCTGAAGCTGGCTTTCAGGTAGCACTCCTAGTTGACCGTTCTCCCCCGTCAGTAGCCACTGCGCGGGCGCTGTTAGACAGCAACAGCCCAACAGGTCTGCTCCTCACAGAGCCCTCTGGAGTTCTCTGCTCTAACTGACTCACTGCTCCTCCTCTCCTGTTCTTGCCTACGCCACCTAGCAACCAGACTCTCCACCACACCCCTTGAGAGGAGATGGAGGCTTTTGGCCCCCTCCACTTTCCAGTGAAGGTCAAGGCTTTTCCCCCTCCTGGGATCCCCAGGGGTCCTCTCATGGGTACATGTGTGAGAGCTGATCACTATGCGCCTGTGTTCCACACCCCGGTCAGCCTTCTGGATTACCTGTATTGTACTGTCCCCAGCATGGGTGCAGTACTCAGTGGTGCCTGACCAGGTCAGGGGCGCCACATTTACATGCCTTCTGTACTGACAGTTGATTTCATGTACCATGCCCTAATGCAAGGGATGACCGCCATATATGTTTTTACATGTTTTTAATGACCCTTTGGATTCCCCCCACCTGTGTTCAATAAAGAAATGTTATGTTTTTGCACTATAAAAACTCGTGTTCTCTTCTATTTTGCTTAGTTGATGAGTTTGTGCTCCTCGGGTCGGACTCCAGAAAATTCTGGGTCCACCCCTACTTTTGTGATGGTTTTTTGGAGTGTTTTTCCTTTAATCATATCCTTTCTGTTTACCACAGATTTATCTCCAGCCGCCATGACTTTTCGGGCCAGGGATAGCACCTGGCAGTCACAGTTGGACGACGTCCTTAAGACCGGTGGGGTCACAGGTGACGTGAGCAATGGCATTCAGTCTGATGAGGCAATTATGACTAAATACAAGGAGTTACTTAAGAAGCGCACCAGACTTTGGTGGAACAAAGCGTTTTTGGGGAAATACTTAGAGAAAGATCTGGTGCCCAGGGGCCTTCGTGTGCAGGTTTTCCCCTCCTTCCCCTTGGAGGATGAAGTCTTTAAAACTAAATGGGAGGAACTTGCACAAACCTGTTCTCGGGGCTTCCTGGGGTTGCTGTGGGACCACAATTCCACCTCATTAGTCTCAATCGAGTCTGAATTAGAGACATTGGAGAAAAGCCTAACGGATATTTGTACACCAACTGTCGTAACCCGTTTTTATGCCGAGGTTGATAAAGAGGTGGAGAAATGGGAGCAGGAAATTAGGACCTTCAAACTAAAGAAATTGAATAGGGATATTCAGGACTATACCCTACGGAGGGCATATAGATGGAGAAACAACACAATTAGAGGACGTACGGGGGACATTGCTAACAAGAACCCCCGTTTAAGATCCTCATCATTGGTGTCCATGACCTCAGCAGGTGGTTCCTCCTCCGGGGCCTCAGTGAGCTCCACGGACCTTGGAGATTCTGTGGGGGCGCGTGTTAAGCATCGGAATCGACCTCCAGTGACATATAATAAGAACAAACGTCAGGGGAATAAACTCCAGGTACTTAATTTATCTCAACGGGTGCTCACTGGGGCTCAGGTGGAGGTCCTCTCACGGGGTCTGTCCTTTTCTCCTTCTAATGCTTTCCACTTGTTCTCAACTTTGAAGGACCTAAACTTGTTCTCACGAAAACTAATTCTCAAAAAACTCTTTCACAAGCGGAATGACGGGTCCGACAGTGTGGTGGAACGTGAGGCCATACGCAACCTTGAGGATCTACTCCAGGAACAGGAGATCCCGACAACAGGTATGTTCCCAGATGCCCTTTTACCCAAGTCAACCAAATTTCCCCCATTGTCTATTAGCCCTGCTATTGAGATTTTTACTAAAATGGTGAGTGAGGATCTGAAAACCATCCCGACTAGTCGGAAAAAAGATAATCTGACCCACTCCCAAAGGAAGGCTCTGATTGAGCTGCAGGGTTTTCATGACATCATGATAAAACCTGCAGACAAAGGGGGTAACATTGTGGTGCTGTCTTGTGCTAAGTATGAACAGGAGGTTCTTAGACAGCTTCGGGATAAGAGCACCTATAGGAAATTACCCTCCAATCCTTTGACTGTTTTTTCCAATGAACTTACCACGATACTTCGTAGGGCCCTGGATACCGGCCTGATCAACAAGAAAATGTTTGACGAGCTGTGTAAGAAATATCCCAAAGTCCCTACCTTTTACATATTGCCCAAAGTCCATAAGGATGCCGTCAATCCGCCTGGTCGTCCGATTGTGTCGGGCATAGAGGGTTTATGTGATCCCATCTGTCGATTTATAGACTATCATCTTAAAACTTTGGTTGAAACGTTACCCTCTTATGTCCGGGACACTACGGACGTCCTTAGGCGCATTGACGGCATTTCTTTGGAAGAGGACATGATCCTTGTTACAGCCGACGTGGAGAGCCTATACACGTGTATTTCTCACACGGATGGAATACGAGCAGTCCGCTTCTTCCTCGAGATGTCCGGTCGGAATGGTGAATTAAGTGAGTTGATTATCGAGTTGCTCGAGTTTGTGCTGTCACACAATTTCTTCGTCTTTAAAGACATCTACTATCTACAGCAACGCGGCACTGCAATGGGCGCGGCCTGTGCGCCTTCGTACGCAGGCCTCTTCCTGGGATACTGGGAGAGGCAGATTTTTGCGGACGAGGGCTCCGGGCTTAGCGCCCATGTGCAGTGTTGGCTTAGATACATAGACGACGTGTTGTTTGTGTGGCAGGGCACAGCTGAGCGGCTGGATCTGTTTATGAGGCAGTTAAACATCAATGACCTTAATATTAGACTCACTTATAAAAGTAGCAGACAGCGGATAGACTTCCTTGACATCTTGATCAAGGTGGATCAGAGGGGAGTGATCCAGACGGACGTCTTTCGGAAGACGACTTCCGTCAATGCTCTGCTACATGCTACATCTGATCATAATCCATCTACAATTCGTGCCATTCCCACCGGACAGTATCTGAGGATGAGGCGAATCTGCTCCTCCAATGACAGCTTTGAGGCCCAGTCGGCTGATCTCAGGGATCGTTTCCGTGAAAGGGGGTACAGTGGTAGGAGCATTAGGGCGGGTTATAATCGGGCTAAAACCACCCCCCGACTGCAACTACTCACTGGTGCCCCGAAGAGATTGGCGGAACGTGATACCGCGGTGCGGTTCATTGGAACACACAGTCAGGAGTGGGAGACCATACGCCGGATTTTAAAAAAACACTGGCCGGTCTTAATGACCGACCCTATTCTGGCGAGTGTGCTCACTCAGAATCCCCTTATGACATCCAGGAGAGCAAGGAATTTGAGGGACATACTAGTCCAGAGCCACTATGTTCCACCTCGAGTCAATCATTTTGGTTCTCTTGGTCCCCCACAGGGGTGTTTTCCCTGTGGCCACTGTGTGGCATGCTGCAATGTCCTCCGTAGTCAAACATTCTGTTCATCTGATGGACATAGAACTTATAACATCAAACATTACATCACGTGTGCAACCACACACGTGGTGTATTTTGCAACATGCACATGCCCCCTGACCTATGTGGGACTCACCTCTAGGGAGCTCCGCATTAGGGTCAGGGAGCATGTGAGGGACATTGCTGCGGCCAAAACGGAAGTGGACCCCACAATACTCAAAACACTACCCAGGCATTTTAGATCACATCACTCCTGTGACCCCTCAAAATTGAAGATAAAGGGGATTGATGTGGTAGTGGGGGGGATCAGGGGCGGTGACCTTAAGAAACGCTTGGCGCAGTGTGAGACCAAGTGGATAGTGACCCTGGACACATTAGCCCCTAAGGGCCTAAACGAATCGGTTAGTTATGCCCCCTTCCTGTAGTTTAGACATCTCCCTGATTTTGTATAGCTTGTCCCCCTGTCGGGCACCGGACTATGTCATCTTGTGAAATTATGGTCTTTGGGATCATTTCCCTACACACATAATGGACTACATATAGGTGTGTATATATATATATGTTTTGTGTTCCATTTTTGAGGTTATGCTCCTCGCCCACTCTGAATCAGCCACTTGCTCCTTCACCTTGGATCCTTTGTCCTATTTTTATTTATGTTTTTAATTGTTTTTAATCTGCCTCAAATTTGTGCATCCCTCCCTATCTGTTCTGGCTCATTTATTGTTTTACATATGTTCCTTTTTTAGGACCTAGAAAATGATTGGATGCCTGCTGTGTGCGATCCATCACTTCTTCTAAAGTATACGAACAATTAAAGATGGATTACTCCATGCGATTTCCTGTCATTTCACTGTCATATGTTATCATGCTTTTCTATATTGTGGTGAGATCTGTGTATACTTGCCGCAGCTCCGGTTGTCTTGGTGCTATCGCATCTGGTGCCGTTCGTGCGCGCGCAGCTGGGGCCATCTTTACGTCGCGCGCATGCGCGGGAGCCTTGGTGACGCGTCCCCGCTCCCGCGCATGCGCGATGATGACGTGATGGCCGTCATCTCGCGTGATTTCGTCCGGCGCCGGGTGTGATTGCCGCGAGCGAGACTTCCGGGTCCGCGGCAATCATTGTGGCGCATTTAAGAGCCAGCGACAAGGGAGTGTGTGCACCTCATGCCTCCTCCCTGACGAAGATTTAATATATCCAACATCGAAACGTACGTAGGTCTTCCGAGGCTGCAGAAACTGGCGGATCCTCCCTCCATATGTGGTCACATTGGTAATGGGCTTTGGCAGCACCTGTGCTTTATGCATGCAGGTTCTGTTTGTACTCTTTAAACATATTATAGCCACAACTATACTTTGTTAGTGCCGTGTCGGCAGTATGATCAGAAAGCGCTCCTGGTGATCTATCTATTCAGGGTGTTTTTTTGTACGACTAAACTGTTTATATGATATATAGAGACACTCTGTGGCATTGTACTATTTGCAGGAATGCTTTATTAATTCTGCTTGACAATATGCTGGTTTTTATTGTGGCCTGTTGATTTATTACCCATGTGTCTTTCCTGCACCATTTAGTACGTGCTGCTTACATGCCTTCTGTACTGACAGTTGATTTCATGTACCATGCCCTAATGCAAGGGATGACCGCCATATATGTTTTTACATGTTTTTAATGACCCTTTGGATTCCCCCCACCTGTGTTCAATAAAGAAATGTTATGTTTTTGCACTATAAAAACTCGTGTTCTCTTCTATTTTGCTTAGTTGATGAGTTTGTGCTCCTCGGGTCGGACTCCAGAAAATTCTGGGTCCACCCCTACTTTTGTGATGGTTTTTTGGAGTGTTTTTCCTTTAAAAATACAGAAAGTCAAGCAAATCACAAACAGGTGTGCACAAACTGTTCAAAACCCCCAAAATATGAAAATCATCACTGGTGCTACACGATACTTAATAGACCTGCTGGTAACAAGGTGGTCCTGTGTAGTAGCCAGCTGAGTAGTATTTAGATAAAGAGAGAACAGTATGTGTGAAGCCCCTCACCTGTAGCGGTCGCCTCAGGGACTTCAGGGACTTCTCTCCACCCCCAGGGACGCCACAGGGTCTTCACATGTTGGGAATCTTCTGGAAACAGGTATGTCAGGTTCACTTTCATAGGAGTCGTGACGCCACTCTTGGTTTTGCGGTCAGGGTGATAGGGACTGCCACTGCAGTTTAACGAGCATCTGGGGCTAATAGTACTTGCAGTTAGATGGTCTGGCCTCCTGAGAGTGAGGCTGGCCCCAGGGGCTCGGGTATATGTGTGTGGAACCACAGGTCGCAGAATAACTCAGTCGCAGTCCAGAAATGTCTTTTAACTGTTTACTCACTTGCTGGTGGTAAAGTGAGGCAACCCGGGTGATGCTGAGATGAACCAGGTATCCTTCAGGCTGAAATAGAGGTGACTGCAAGCTCGCCCTCCTAGCACTTCTTGTTTCGGATAACCCCCGACTTGAAGTATATGGGATTCATCCAGGGAAGTCGCATCTGCCTTTTCTCCCCTTTCTGGCCCGTTTGCTGGCAGCGTGGACTAAGTAAAGATGGCTTCTTGCCCTATCTCACTTATGGGCCCCCTAGTTGCTGCTGATGCTACGGACTCTGTGTGTTTGGTGAGACACATGTAGTGCCCTCACTGGCAGGTTTAGTAGGTAGTTAAACTTGAGCCTACTTCGGGAACCTATTTCCCCTGCGTGCCTGGTCTACCGGATAATCTCCGTACTCAATCACCTCGCTTCTTCCTGAGGAGTCTTTCAGGCTGACTGTGTGGCAACCAAACTTCCCCGCAAACAGTCACTACACTTGCAGGGTCTGACTAGCGTGTCTGCGTGCCCGCTCTCCGCTTCAGACTCGGCTTGTGTGTCCTCCTCCGCTGCTTCTCTCCGACTCACTACCACTGCTCAACTCTCTCCAGCTTCTCCACCGCACCACTAGCTGAGATGTCGAGGCCACACCCCCTCCTGGGTCTGCCCAGGGGTCCCCTCTAAGATGCGTGTGAGACCTGATTAAAGTGTGTCTGTGTGTCCACACCCTATTCAGCCTTTGGGATTACCTGTTTGTACTCACCCAGCATGGGTGTGTGCAACCCCGTGCTCGGCTGCAAGCAAGCCGCTCGGGTCCGGACCTTCAGTGGGTGGCTCGAGGGTCTCCGGACCCGGGGGTCCTGCGGTCACTCCGACCAAAAAGGGGCTGGCGGTTTGGGGACATAGGTGTACGGCCGGAGCCGTGTTTTAAGTTTGTGACGCCACCCATGGGATGTGGTGAAGGTGGACACCACCGCTGCAGTTACGGGGCACCCGGGGGAGATGATATTCAGCAAGTTGTTAACCCCTCCGTGGGCAGGGATGGTGGCCCCGGGACCCGTTGGGGGTGCTTTGGTGGTGCAGGGAGATGGGCAGCCGGAGGGCACTGATGTACTCACTATTAGAATGAAACACTCGAGTCTCTGGTAAACCAAGGTGATGGTGGTCGGTGCCCGCAGCCGGCTACAGTCGGGTTCCCCCACCCGGTTCGTGGTCTTTGCCTTTCTCCTGCACCTGTTTGAGATGTTGGACTACCTGCGCTTGCAGCGTCAGGAGTCTGCTCGCCGGCTTGTGGATGTCGGAAGAGCCCCTTTGCCCGCAGACGCTGGCCCGTGGGATTTCTGAGCCCTGGCGGTGGCTGCTTATCTCCCTCGTTGGGCTGTTGTCTTCTATGAGGGACTTTGGGTGGGAAAGGACCTAAAGTCCAGACCGCTATCCGTTAATTAACTCAGTCCAGTAGTTTCTAGACATCCTTTCAGGGTCTGAGTACCCCCTTTTGTGCTCCAGTTTTCGAGTCGGTTTCCTGGGTCGGTACCGGCGGGCCACTACCCTGTCCCAGTACACCACGGTTCCACCGAGCCGTCTTTCCGGCTCCTGCAGGCAGAGGCATCTTATACCTCCTAGCCCAAGGTACCAGGGCTCCTACCCTGGCACCTGTCAGTCCGTCACAGGCCTGTCACATAGGCCTGTCCTCCTCCACTAACAGACTCCCAGACTAAACTGCACTGTGTTTCCTGCCTCAGGCTCTCTGAACTCCTCGGTAGATGTGTCCAACCGCTTGGCTCTGCCCCCTGGTGTGTCCATCCAGCCCTGAAGGAGGTTACCAGGGTTTACTTGGTTGGCTGGTGTTACCTAGCGAGGGGACTGGTGTTGTGCGGGGCTCTATCTGTGACTACCTGGCTTGTCCAGGGCATCACAGGTGCAGTACTCAGTGGTGCCTGACCAGGTCAGGGGCACCACATTCCCCCTTAGTTATCATCAGCACGTCCTCGGGCTGCAAAGACAACAAAATTCTAACTTTTCAATGCAAAACTTTAAAACAACTTTGCCACACATGGGTGGCATTCACATAAAAACATTTAAAACATTATAAAACATTATACCAGGTACCACCTTGCACCACCCTCCACCCACAAGTCCGTAACCCACCCAAAAACCTCTCAGGAGGCAGGTCACCGGTCCATTTGGCAACCAGGTCTGGGCCAGCTCTATCCCAGCCTTTCCTCCAATCTTCCTCTCCTAAGGATGGTGGTTAAAGGTAGGCCCCATAAACAGGCGTACCCGCTTCTGCGTGGGGGAGAGCCAGGCCCCATAAACAGGCATGCTTCCTTGTCGTTGGCGAGCCAGGCCCCATAAACAGGCATGCTCTTGGCTTTTGGACAGCAGCTCCATCAACAGGCATGCATCCTGGTGGTGCAGAGCCAGGCCCCACAAAGAGGCGTGCTCTGGGTTGGTACCTCTGGGGTAACTTCTTACACTGTGAGAGTTTGTGGTTATAGCCAGTTCACAACCTAAGGGGTACTTTGCACGCTGCCACATCGCTAGCCAATGATAGCGATGCCAAGCGCGATAGTACCCGCCTGTTACGAGGGGGACCCGGGGAAGCGTGCCAAGATGGGAAATGGACTGCTTCCGCCGGTCAAGGTCCACTGTGCGGTGTAAGGGACCGCCGCTATGGTGGGTGAAGAGTTAGCGGGTTGCTGCTAGCGATCGTCTGGAATGTCACAGACGATCTATGTACACCGATCTGCCCTAACCCGTGAGGGTTGTATGGCACAGATCTCACGGCTCGGTGTACCTGTTGCACGGGGAAGCACAGAGGTGCCCACGCACGTGTGCCAGTGGAAGTCACGAGAATATGGCACGAGGGTAGCACAGAGGTGCCCACGCACGTGTGCTTTCAATAACCAGGTGAGTCCAATGGAGACTTGAGGAGCTCACCTGGGACAGGAACACGGCCTGTTGACGGGGGTACTGCCGGAGCAGCAAGCCATGAACACGGCCTGCAAACGAGGTACTGCCGGAGCAGCGAGGGCCAAGCCCACAAGAGACAGTAATGCCTGAGCAGTGGCGTGGCAGCACGCTGCCAGACATCCAAACATAGAAGGACGGTCGCGCGCCGCCATGATGGCAGGGGGAGCTTTTAAGGAGGTGCAGCTCCACCCGAGGGCGGGCGCGAGGCGGAGATGACGGACTTGACCCAATCAGGGTCCACGACGTCCCAGCCTGGCCAGTCAGGATTCACCACGTCACCAGCCTTGTCATCAAGCCGTGTGACGTCAGTGAGCGAATCAGGACCCACCACGCATTGCACATGCTCACCCTCCTGCCTCTGGGAAATAGAGGCGGGATCCTCGGTCTCACAATGTGCAGAGATAACGGGAATCTCACTGCTTCCCTGAGCAGTAAACCTCTGCACATTGCGCAGCCTCGCAGACCTTCGGGGCCGCTGAGCAGGAGAGTCTGTGGCAGGCCAGGAATGGGAGACCGCTTCACTCCTTGTAACAGGAGAACCGCTAGGTGTCACCCTTCTGCTGCCTCTCTGAGAAGGTATCTCCTGCACACTGCGCAGTCTGGCAGACCTTCGGCGCTGCTGAGCAGGAGTGCTCGTGGCAGGCAAGGAATGGGAGACTGCCTCAGTCCTTGCCTCAGAAGAGCCACGAGATGTAACATTACCCCCCCGTCTAGGCCCCCCCCCTGTCCGTGCTCGAAGGCTGCTATCAAACCCGGGGCGCGGATATGATCCTCCAACTCCCAGGATCTATGCTCCGGACCACGGCCGGCCCACTCCACGAGGTAGTACCTCTTGCCCTGTATGACTTTTGTCTCCACAAGTTTTGCCACCTCAGGGTCGTCGGACGGGGAGTCGGTTTGAGCCGGCAGGGACCCCGAGAATTTATTAAGTCGTACGGGTTTCAGGAGGGACACGTGAAAGGTGTTGGCTATAGCCCAGCGTGGAGGGAGCTGGAGTCGATATGCCACTGGGTTTACCTGCTGTAGTACTTTAAACGGACCCAGATACCTAGGGGCGAACTTGGCTGCCTGTACCCGTAGGTTAACATTCTTAGAGGACAGCCATACTAGGTCACCAGGGGCAAAGGATGGTGCAGGGCGGCGGCGAACATCAGCCGTTGTCACCATCCGGTCTTTAGCCCTTTTAAGAGCCTCTTGGGTGTCATCCCAGATCTCCCGGGCCTTGGTCGCCCAATCCTCCACTCTAGTATCGGGTGACGTAATGGGCATCGGAACCGGGATTCTGGGATGTTGTCCGTTATTGAGTAGGAACGGAGTCTGGCCAGAGGATTCATGGACCGAATTGTTAATGGCAAATTCGGCCCAAGGAAGGAGGTTAGCCCAGTTGTCGTGGTGCGCGGATATAAAATGGCGGAGGTAAGTTACCAAGGTCTGATTAGTCCTCTCCACTAGTCCATTGGTCTCGGGATGGTATGCGGAGGAGATGTTCAGCTCTATCTGCAGGAGCTTACAGAGCTCTCTCCAGAAGCGAGACGCGAACTGGGGACCCCGGTCGCTCACCACCTTGTCAGGCATGCCATGCAACCTAAATACATGCCGAATGAACAAGGTGGCGAGAGCACGTGACGTCGGGAGTCGTGGGAGAGGCACCAAGTGGACCATTTTAGAGAAGTGGTCCGTGATGACCCATACGACCCTGTGCCCTGCTGACTTGGGCAGATCTCCCAGGAAGTCCATCCCTACCACTTCCCAGGGACGATCCGGCACTGGCAGTGGGTGAAGAAGACCTGCCGGTCTCTGCCGGGACGTCTTATTCCGAGCATACGACATACAGGCTCCCACATATTCCTGTATGTCCTGGGGTAGTCTCGGCCACCAATAATGCCTGGTCACCAGGTCTCTGGTCCTTTTGACCCCGAAGTGACCCCCGACCTTGGAGGCATGGGCCCACGATAGCACCTCGTTCCGTAGTTCAGGGGGAACGAGGGTTTTGCCAGGTGGCACCTGGTCCAAAGAAGTGGGAGTGACCATCCTCAAGCTGTCCGGGGGTAGTATAAGACGAGGCTCCTCCTCGTCCTCCTCCAACACAACCATACAACGTGACAAGGCATCGGCCCGTACGTTCTTCTCACCGGCCAGGTGGCGGATAATAAAGCGGAACCGGGAGAAGAATAAAGACCAACGGGCCTGCCTTGGGTTCAGGCGTTGTGCTGTCTGGAGGTATGTGAGGTTTTTGTGGTCAGAAAAAACCTCAAATGGATGCTTCGCACCCTCCAGGAGATGCCGCCATTCCTGGAATGCTAGTTTCATCGCCAGTAACTCCCTATCCCCTATGGAGTAGTTCCTCTCGGCCGGAGAAAAGGTCTTGGAGAAAAAGAAACACGGATGTTTCCTTCCTCGTTCGTTTTTCTGGTACAGGACTGCACCTGCACCAACCGAAGAGGCGTCTACCTCCAGTAGGAAGGGTTTGGAGATGTCTGGACGATGAAGGATGGGAGCTCTGGAGAAGTGAGTTTTGAGAGTGTGAAATGCCTCTACCGTTTCCCGTGTCCATGCTTTGGGATTAGCGCCCTTGCGGGTAAGGGCAATGATGGGTGCTGCCACCGTCGAGAAGTTGGGAATGAACTGGCGATAATAATTGATAAACCCCAAGAATCGCTGGATCGCCTTCAGCGAGCGGGGCTCAGGCCAGTTCATCACTGTCTCCAACTTCCCCGGATCCATTGCTAACCCCTGACTGGACACTATGTACCCCAGGAACGGCAAGGATTCCTGTTCAAAAACGCACTTTTCCAGCTTAGCATATAACGAATGGGTGCGGAGCCTCTTAAGTACTCGGATGACATCCCTCCGATGGGTGGTAAGATTGGGGGAGAAGATAAGAATGTCATCCAGGTATGCAACCACGGAAAGATACAAATCCCGGAAAATGTCATTCACAAAGTCTTGAAATACGGCGGGGGCATTGCAGAGTCCGAAGGGCATTACTAGATACTCGTAGTGACCGTCCCTGGTGTTAAAGGCGGTCTTCCACTCATCGCCCTTTCGGACTCGCACTAGATTATACGCCCCGCGTAGATCCAGCTTTGTGAAGACCTTTGCCCCGCGGAATCGATCAAATAGCTCAGTAATGAGGGGCAAAGGGTATTTGTTCTTGATTGTGATTGCATTTAATCCCCTGTAATCGATACAGGGGCGCAGATCCCCTTCCTTCTTCTGCACAAAAAAGAACCCTGCACCAGCCGGTGAAATAGACTTGCGAATGAACCCCTTCGCCAGGCTGTCCTGAATATATTTGGACATAGCCTCCGTCTCTGGAGCAGAGAGTGGATACACTCTGCCCCTGGGGGGCTCGGAGCCTGGCTTCAGGTCTATTCGGCAATCATATGGCCGGTGGGGAGGAAGAGTATCTGCGGCCCTTTTGGAAAAGACATCCCTGTAGGCCTCATAAGGTGTCGGTAAACCCGGCCCCTCAGTATTCCCTGAGGACCCAACCGACCTAATGGTAGCGGGTGGTTCGGTAGTCACGAGGTGCTCTCTACAGGATCCTGCCCAGGATGAGATCTCCCCTGTTGCCCAGTTGAGTATAGGAGCATGCTGTCTCAACCAGGGAAGGCCCAGTAGGATCTCATCCGTCCCCCCTGGAAGCACCAGGAAGGACACCTGCTCATGGTGTCACGGTGGTACATCCATCCTGAGAGGGATGGTGATCTGGGTGATAGGATCGAGTAGTATGGACCCGTCGACTACCCGGACCCTGAGTGGCTTGGGCAACAGAACCAGGGGAACTGAGTATCGGGTTGCCAGGGAGGTCGAGATGAAATTGCCTTCAGCGCCTGAGTCCAAGCAAGCCAGGACAGAGAAGAGAGTAGTGCCGAACTGCAACTGGGCGCTGATAGTCAACCTAGAGGGAGAAGTAGCGTCTAGAGTCCCCCCTCTGATAGAAACTAGACGCTGTCTTTTCCCGACGGTTTGGGACATAGGGTAGCTATGTGTCCCCTCTGCCCACAGGAAAAGCAGATGACACAAGACCGAGAACCTGGGGCAGAGGAGACCACCTTGGACACCTCCATTGACTCCACGGAGTCGCCTACAGGACTGGCTGGGGGACCTGTCTGATGGAAGATGGGAGTCAGACGCTTTTTAGGCCGAGAAGACGTGGGTGCTGAAGAGACCTCGAGCCTTCGCTCCGCCTGGCGGATGTCGATGCGAGAGGCAACCTGAATCAAGGACTCTAAAGTGGCAGGCACCTCACGTGTGGCCAGTGCGTCTTTGACAAACCCTGCCAGGCCCTCCAAAAACACAGGGACAAGGACCTTATCCGGCCAGTCCAGCTCTGCGGCCAGTGTCCTAAAGTGTACAGCAAAGTCCCCGACTGAAGCAGACCCTTGCCGAAGTCGTAGGAGGCGCAGCGCGGAATCGTGGGTGACTTGAGGCCCGAGGAACACCATTCTCATGGCCCCAAGATAAGCTGCTAAGTTATTCACCACACGATCTCCGCGCTCCCACAACGGCGTGGACCACTTCAGCGCTCTCCCTGTGAGCAGGGACTGGACGAAGGCTACCTTCGCCTTCTCGGTAGCGTAAAGAGTCGCGGACAGCTCTAAGTAGGTGGTAACCTGGTTTATAAACCCACGGCACTCAGAGCTGTTGCCGCTAAAGCGCTCTGGAAGCGCAAGGCGAGGAGACCTTCCACCCAATAGCACAGCCTGGGTAGCCGCCTGGGTGGCGACTGTCGTCAGAGTAGTCTTATCGGAGGAAGACTGCTCCACTGCTGCCAATCGTGACTCCAACTGCTGCACATAACGCAGCAACTGCTGCTGCTCTTCAGCCATAGCCAGACCTTTGGCGCGACCGTAATGTTACGAGGGGGACCCGGGGAAGCGTGCCAAGATGGGAAATGGACTGCTTCCGCCGGTCAAGGTCCACTGTGCGGTGTAAGGGACCGCCGCTATGGTGGGTGAAGAGTGAGCGGGTTGCTGCTAGCGATCGTCTGGAATGTCACAGACGATCTATGTACACCGATCTGCCCTAACCCGTGAGGGTTGTATGGCACAGATCTCACGGCTCGGTGTACCTGTTGCACGGGGAAGCACAGAGGTGCCCACGCACGTGTGCCAGTGGAAGTCACGAGAATATGGCACGAGGGTAGCACAGAGGTGCCCACGCACGTGTGCTTTCAATAACCAGGTGAGTCCAATGGAGACTTGAGGAGCTCACCTGGGACAGGAACACGGCCTGTTGACGGGGGTACTGCCGGAGCAGCAAGGCAGGAACACGGCCTGCAAACGAGGTACTGCCGGAGCAGCAAGGGCCAAGCCCACAAGAGACAGTAATGCCTGAGCAGTGGCGTGGCAGCACGCTGCCAGACATCCAAACATAGAAGGACAGTCGCGTGCCGCCATGATGGCAGGGGGAGCTTTTAAGGAGGTGCAGCTCCACCCGAGGGCGGGCGCGAGGCGGAGATGACGGACTTGACCCAATCAGGGTCCACGACGTCCCAGCCTGGCCAGTCAGGATTCACCACGTCACCAGCCCTGTCATCAAGCCGTGTGACGTCAGTGAGCGAATCAGGACCCACCACGCATTGCACATGCTCACCCTCCTGCCTCTGGGAAATAGAGGCGGGATCCTCGGTCTCACAATGTGCAGAGATAACGGGAATCTCACTGCTTCCCTGAGCAGTAAACCTCTGCACATTGCGCAGCCTCGCAGACCTTCGGGGCCGCTGAGCAGGAGAGTCTGTGGCAGGCCAGGAATGGGAGACCGCTTCACTCCTTGTAACAGGAGAATCACTAGGTGTCACCCTTCTGCTGCCTCTCTGAGAAGGTATCTCCTGCACACTGCGCAGTCTGGCAGACCTTCGGCGCTGCTGAGCAGGAGTGCTCGTGGCAGGCAAGGAATGGGAGACTGCCTCAGTCCTTGCCTCAGGAGAGCCACGAGATGTAACACCCACCCCCATCGCACATCTTGTGATAGCTGCCGTAGCGAACATTATCGCTACGGCATCTTCACACGCACTTACCTGCCCTGCGACGTTGCTCTGGCCGGCGACCCGCCTCCTTCCTATGGGGGCGGGTCGTGTGGCGTCACAGCGATGTCACACAGCAGGCGGCCAATAGAAGCGGAGATAAGCGGGACGTAAACATCCCGCCCCCCTCTTTCCTTCCAAATTGGCGGTGGAGGCAGTTAAGGAGATGTTCCTCGGTCCTGCGAGTTCACACATAGCGATGTGTGCTGCCGCTGGAATGAGGAACAACATCGTATCTCCTATTGGTGCGACATTATGGAAATGTCCGATGCTACACAGATCACCGATTTACGACGCTTTTGCAATCGTTTATCGGCGCATCTAGGCTTTACACGTTGCGACGTCGTTATCGGCGCCGCATGTGCGTCACTTTCGATTTGACCCTGACGATATTGCAGTAGTGATGTCGCAACGTGCAAAGTACCCCTTATGGTCCATTTTCAAAGTGCACAAAAACCAGGTGCAATGAGCAAAAACTTAAGGGTTCTCACAAAAGTATTTGTGGGCGCATTCTTGAACTTTAACGTTGCTTCAACTGGTAACTAACATTGCATACTTAACATTGCAGACTTAAACAGACTTCCTCCTCTCACTGGTGCTTGGCACTGCAGTGCTCTGCTCCTGGAAAGTGGTGTCTTGTACTGTACTTGTGTTGTCATTTGGAACTGTACTTGCGTTGTCATCTGGAATGTACTTGCGTTGTCATCTGAGGTTTCTGCTTGAGCCGCATCTAGTGTATCTGTGTCTGGAATGTTAGCTTGAGAGTCCCTTGGTGGCGGTGACTTTGGGGACCTGGTGGAAACTGCAGGGCTGTAGCTTGAGCTCTTCGGGCGTGGTACCACGTCTAGGGCAAACCAACCCCTTTTACGCTTGTGTCTGGTGTACTCCACGATGTCTCCCATATGTAGGTCTCGACCAGGGTGTCCTCTTGTCAGGTGCGACAGCACATCTCTCCTTGAGACGAATATGCCCTCCTCGATGCCAGCCTCCACGATACAGCCATAGCCGGTACACAGGTTGAACTCTTCTACCACACCACGGTGGATGGAACCTCTGGTCTAGAACCAGGTCTGCCACAGGGACTTCTTCTCTTGCAAATCCCTGGTCTCCACTCTTTTCTTTTTCTGGAGTAGGCTGCACAAGGGGGTGTCTTGCCCTTACACGCCGCTGTCCTCTGCGAGCTGGCCTCTTCATAACCATCATTTGGTGTTCAGCTGGCTCCCAGGTCACATACATACTCGGCATGTAGGCTGTTAACTCTTCCTCGGCAGGGGGTTTTGTAATCTCTTCCCAATGGCGGTGGGACAACAGCGCAACCTCAGGGCCTCCCTCACTTGCAAAGGGTGCTGTGTCCTCCTCCAGCTGTTTGGCGATCGTTGGTTCAGCCTCCATGCTTCCCCTCCTCCCCCTTAGAGGTGCTGAGTACTTCTCCGATTGTTCTAGCAGCAGCTCCGGGGATGAACTTTCATCAGAGGGCTGGGGTGGTGGACCCCTCTCTAGCATAGAGGTTGCTGTGACCACTCCGGGTCCAGATGGCAGCCTGGCGACCAGGTACATGTCCACCAGGGGCGCTGGGAACCGCGTTTTCAAATCCTCCTTTAGTTGAGCCGCCTCTTCGTCCGCTTCTGGCAGGAACCTATGGGCGGCATCCCCAGTCTGCAACTAGGGCGCTGTGACGGCTTCTGGTCTGCAGGCAGGGGCAGAAGGCGTTGCGGCCTGGTCTGGTCTGGCCGGGCGTGGTGTTGCACCGATCACCGCATGGGACGTCGCACCGGGTGTCGTCTTGGGCGTCGCACCAGGTCGGGCAGTGGCTGCGTGGGACTCAGTCAGGGCTGGAACGGAGATCTGCATCAGGGTCGCCATCGCTGAGGATGTCTCCAACTGTGGATGGACCTCTAGGCAGGCCTCGCTGCACCAACAACCGCAGGCCTCAGATTGCCATTATTACTTCTTCCTTCCACGCGGCTATCTCTTGCCGGTTCTGCTCCCCTATTCTGCTGGCGATTCTCCCTACTTCGGCCTCCAGCTCTGCGGTGGTCATCGGCCTGGTCCAGCCTGGCTCCTCGCAGATGCTCGGTGATGGCTCCGTTCTGCCTTGCACGCTGCTCAACCAGGTTCTCTCTCCACACCCTCTCAGTTTCGTTTTCTGCACCCGACTGCAACATTCCTGGCGTTCAGGGTCAGATCCGCGCCCATCTCTCTTCCTCGCGGGGCCAGAGTAGTATTTAGATAAAGAGAGAACAATATGTGTGAAGCCCCTCACCTGTAGCGGTCACTTCAGGGACTTCTCTCCACCCCCAGGGACGCCACAGGGTCTTCACATGTTGGCAATCTTCTGGCAACAGGTATGTCAGGTTCACTTTCATAGGAATCGTGACGCCACTCTCGGTTTTGCGGTCAGGGTGATAGGAGACTGCCACTGCAGTTAAACGAGCGTCTGGGGCTAATGGTACTTGCAGTTAGATGGTGTGGCCTAGTGTCCCCGCCCCCGTCGCAGATGCGATCTCTTGTGATAGCTGCCATAGCGAACATAGCGAGTGTGTCTAGATCCTTTTGAATACAATCTCTTTCCTCTCTAGTATTGGCTACGCCTCCTATCTTAGTATCCTATGCAAATTTTATGAATTTCCCAATAATTCGGTTGTCCAGATCATTTATAAAGATATCAAACAGCATTAGTCTGCACTTAACTGTAAAATGTATTTTTGCTGTTCTTTGAAGCTTTTCGACCCCCCCCCCATCTCAAAGGTGTTTTTTTTGCCTTACGTTTGGCCTCCTATTGAATCCAATGGGGTTTGAAAAGGTTCTAAAAGATTTGAAGTTCAGTTTGGCAAACGTAGTGTTTGTTCGGTAAGGATCAGCAAACCGAACTTTGAATGGAGCCATGCATTATTCTGCTGCAACATGAGATAATAGTCATGGACGAATGGCACAACAATGGAGCTTAGGATCTTGTCACTGTATCTCTGTGCATTCAAAATGACATCAATAAAATGTATCTGTGTTCAATTGTCCATAACATACACCTGCCCATACCATAACCCCACCGCCACCATGGGCCACGCAATTCACAACATTGACATCAGCAAACAGCTCATCCATATGACGCTATACACACAGTCTGCCATCTGCCCTGTACAATGAACACATCCCCATTGTACTAGATGCTATTGGATGTGAGTTTTTGCCAACTCAAGTCGGTTGTGATGACAAAGTGTAGTCAATTGGAGACCCCGAGATTAAATCATGATTTTTCTATACAGAACAGTGCTTTTAAATCTACCATTTTATTATTATTTCTAATATATTATATTACATATATTTCCAGTATGAAATGATATAGTTACATAGTTACTTAGGTTGAAAAAAGACCTAGGTCCATCTAGTTCAACCTTCATTTATCATATCATATGATATCTTCATATCTTTCAACCTTCATATAACCTTCATATCTTTTCTCATTTATGTAGTTTGTCTTCCTGACCCATGACTTATAGACAGACACATATCCTGGCCCACGGAATGCATTTATTGATTGATATTTCATGTTGAATCGCATTGCTTCCTATTTATTCATCTCACTTGTGGTGCAACACATAGTCACTTCCTGATAATGCAACGCATGAACACTACCAGTTTATAGTGCTTGCACATGTGCTATTGATCTCCCCCTTCCAGCCCCCTACTCAGAATTATGGCCCCCACCATCTCCCACTCAGTATTATGGCCCCACCAGCACCCAAATAATACGATGACCCCACCTCAATTACTGACATAAAAAATTCACTACTCATCTCTGTCTATTCCCCCGGCGCACTCCTCCAGTCTATGCAGTGTGATTACTGAGGCTCTATGTTACAGGTTTGATGATCCATCAATCTAATTAATGCGGTCCTGGGGATGCTGATAATGCTGAAATTGTGATGACAGGGGAAGGGCCCTGTGCTGAGCCATGCCAGGCCTCACTGGGGTCTCATAGTGGTCGTGTGGGCCTGGAAGTGGGGATAATCTACAGTTATTTCAGTCGCTTACAAAAATATGTGGAGTCGCCCTTAACGTCATTTTTGTCTACTTTTTTTCCAGATTGTATTGATTGTATCAGCCGTCTTGGAGATTGCTTTGGGAATCGCTCTGATTTTCACCATATACCTTTCAACTTTAATAAGTGGTATTCCTTTTTGGGGACCAATTTTTGTAAGTATCATGAACCATCTAACATGGGGGACCTCTCGAAACTAACAGATTAGCTCATTGGTCTACTTATACTCACTATAAAAAGGAAATGTAGCTCTTTTTAAAGAAATAAAAGGGAATAGGCCTGAAAACCTCATTTTTATTACCTAGGATCTGAAAATAGAGATGTTATTTTCTAGCCAAGTAAAGAAAAGTCCACCTCTCAGCTTAGCTTTAAATGTGTAAGCCTACTGGGGTTTACATGGGTTTTCCAAGTACATTAATAATATGGCCACATGCAGGCAAAGTGATGAAATAAGAAAAGCTCCTATATTTACCTAATATATGCCTTGCAACTCTAGTACCTCAATCTTTTGTAAACTAAGCTACAACAATGATGTGCACATTCATGCAAGGGCGGATATTGACAGTGAAGTTTACAGGACTTGTGACCGGAAGTCAGAAGTTATATCACAAGTTCCCAATGTAAGTCTATGAGAGTCAGAACGAGACTCTCATAGAGATCCCTTTAGTTGTGACCTCCAGATTTCTACAGTAGGGCTGCCGGCAGGTGACAAGTCGCAAGGACCGATCGAAGCTACGTCGACAGGAGAAGCTGACGGAAGGTGAGTATATAACAGAGGTCAGGGAACTTATATTTTAAGTACCATAGAAGCAATGCGGTAAAAAAAGTGGTAGTGCATTAAATGCCATTTTTGCCATATGTAAATTGTATGTTGTAATTGTATCCAGTTGAATGAAAACATGTTAGGTGGGCTGCGCTGCTGCAATAAATCGATTCTTCAACAATGATAGAAATAATTTTTTTATTCACAATGCGTTTCAACAAAAAATCAATACAGTGCGAGAAAAAATTGGATGCCAAACTGACCATCAGTATGGTGTCTGATTTTTACAGATACATTACAATTTTGTAGTATGAGAAACTGTAATAGGTCCTGTATAAGGTTAATAGCTGCTCGGTAAAAAATCGGATTGCATATGGACAGTAGATGGACAGTGCACAGATGAAAAAAAAATCAACACACTTTACTGAATGAGAATGAAACTGATTTTTTACACGTTTATGTGACCCCATCCTAATATTTCAAGTTCAAGCTTACTTCACTGCATTACCCAAGAAGTGAATGTTTTCTCTTTAGTTGGTATTAGAGATGAACAGACCTGTGAAAGTTCAGGTTCGCCGGATTTAGACAGATTTTAGTTAAGTTCGGGACCCGGGCTTGACCTCAGAACCTCATATAAGTTAATGAGGACCGAAACTTCTTTGTTGTGAAATGGCTGTAAAAAGGTTGTAGTAAGGACTAGTGAGCGGCAAAAAGGAACAAAAGGGGGGCATTTGCCTTGCAAACATGTGAATATGGAAAAAAAAATGGCGTGGGCTTCCGCCTACTTTTAATAACTAGCGCAGGTAAAACAGACAGCTGCAACCTTCAGCTGTCTGCTTTACCTTAGCTGATTATCAAAAATCAAGAAATATTAAACTCTGTTTTTTAATTATTTATTTAAATAATAATATTAAGAAAAAAAAACTAAATGTTTTGGGGTCCCCCTTATTTTTGATAACCAGTCAACGTAAAGCAGACAGTTGGGGGCTGGTATTATCAGGGTGGGAAACTCCATGGTTTTTTGGTCCTTCCCAGCCTAAAACTAGCAGCCTACAGTCACCCCAAAATTTGCGCACACATTCAATGCGCCAATTCTGGCAAATTACCCAGCTCTTCCTGATTGTTCTGGTGCATTGACAGTCAGGGTAATCCATGTGGGGTTGATGTCAGTTGTGAATTGACAGCTGACATTAAACCCAGGGGTTAGTAATAGATAGGCATCTATCAGACACCTACATTATTAACCAGGGATTTGAATAAAGACTCCCCCACATGCCTGTTACGTCACCCACTGGAATCCGCTGCAGTGACTTCTGCTCCGGTCGCCAGGCGACGCTGTGTTCCTGCCGTGGATGGTGCTGGTGATGGGAGAGGAGTCGATGCCAGCGGCACCGGTGGGTGCAGGCTCCGATCATCCACTGGGCTGGGTTATCTTGGGATCTGCAGTACCACTGGCTGACTGTGGGTGGCGTGTGTCTTCCAGGTGAAGTTGCCAGCATTCAGCTACAGCCAATGGGAAGACACCACACCCTTCTTAGTTCCCCTCCTGTCTGCTGACCTCTGCCAGAGATAGTTCTGATTTCCTGGCTCCTGATCCGCCCTATTCTGTTTTGTGATTCCTGTGTGCTGACTTCTGCATGTTTTCTGACTACCCTTCTGCCTACTGTTTCTGTACCTCACTGCCTGATCCGGATTGGACCTCTGCTACGTTTTCTGATTACGTCCTTGCCTGCCGATTCTGTCCCTGTTCTGCTATTCCTGGTTTGACCCTGCCTGACGACTACTCTCATCGGACTGCAGCCTTCCACAGGTAGTGATCCCCAGGGCCCTGTGTAATTCCAAATCCTTGTATAGGGGTTAAAGGGTTTCAGGGTTATGGGGGTCTTGCTTGGTGAGTGGCTTCACTCTAGCCTGTCCATTACATCCTATCTGAGTCTGTTGATCCAGGCAGGCATTACAATGCCCTTGTTCACCAACAATTTATTACTTCAAAATAAATCCTGGAAATGCAGACATAATCCAAAGTGTAACGTCCTATGGAGCTTTGTTGTGAGAACTTTCTCAGGACAGCATTCCATAGGCCACTGCCGGTTAGCGGCAGGCTCAAAATTTCTCTTGAGCATCAGAAACTAGACCTCCCAAGAAATGTATCTAGATGTGAGGTGTGCACTTTGAACCCCAGGTGCTTCACAAACTTTTACGACATAAACCGTGAAAATGGAAAAAGTTATTTTTACTACTTAAATGTTGTTTTAGACCCAAATTTTTCACTTTTACAAGAATAGCAGGAGAAAATTATAAAATGTGCTGTGCAATTTCTCCTGAGTATGCTGATATCCCATATGTGTCGAGCTCTGACAGAAAGCAGTGACATTTTGGAGTGCAGATTTTGATGAAATTCTCTGCAGGTGTCATGTCGCATTTGGCGAGCCTTTGATGTGGCTAAACAGTGGAAACCCTCAATATGTGACCCTATTCTGCAAATTAGAGTCCGCCAAGGAATTTATCTAGATGTGTGGTGAGCACCTTGAACCCACATGTGCTTCACAGAATTTTAAAATGCAGAACTGTGAAAATGATAAAAAATTGATTTTACCCACACAAATTTTGTTTTAGTCCAATGTTTTTTATTGTCACATATATAGCAAGAGAAATTGAACCCCAAAATGTGTTGGGCAATTTCTCCTGACTATGCTGATAATCCATATGTGTTGGGAACTACTGTTTGGACAAACTGTTGAGCTCTGAAAGGAGAATTATGTTTCTGAACCCAGGGTTTGATGGAATATCTATGGGCATCATGTCGCATTTGGAAAGTTCTTGAGGTGCCAAAGTAGTAGAAACCTCCCTACAAGTGTCCTTATTGTAGCACCGACCTCCATAGTGCACTGGTGCTCCACAGCATCATAGCGCCATGTCCCTGCTCCCTCCTTTTTCCTGAACAGCCATCCTCATGCTGCGCAGTCCTCTGCTTATCTGCATGGCTGTCCACATGTAGAGTCTTTCTCTGCATTCCAATATGGCCATCCTCGTGTTGCCTATTCCTTGGTTCACCCCCGCCCCCCATAGTCCTCTGTGTCCCTTCACTGCCATCTACATGTAGTGCGGTCCCCGGCTCATCTTCCCCATGGATGCCCATGTGTGTGTCTGGCCTCAACTCCTGCCATGCTCCGCAAGGTTTTCTGGTCTCACTCTCCAGCCTAGGGTGCATGTGCATGCTTCTTGTTCCTTTTAAGAGGAAGCATACGTGCCTTGCTAAGGTGTCCCCAGCTTATCACTGGGAGGCACCAGGTACTCAAGTCTCTGTTCCCTGATGGGAGGGCCAAGAGCAATGCATTAGAATTTGATCCTAGCCTGTGTGTTGGTCCTGTCTGTCTCCTCTGGTCTCCCAGCCTCCATCGCCAGTCTTGCATGCAACCAGTTCTTCTCTGCTGTGTCTGTCCTGTCTATGTCCTTGGACCTGTCTGTTACCTGGTACCAGCCTGTATCATGCCCGCCTGCACTTGTCATGTTGTCTGCCTCAGTATTCCTGGCTGCACCTGTATACGATGTTCTGCGCCTGATGGCCCATTCCTGGTGATCCATGCCTGATGACCTGGACCCTGATGACTGAAATACCTCCTGAGGTCCTGTCCCGGTTGCATCTGTGTCCGATGTTCTGTGCCTGATGTTCCATGCCTGGTGACGTGTGCTGGAAGTTCTGCACCTGCCTGTACCCTTTCTACCTGTTCCCTTCCCTGTGTTCCTGTTGTGCCCTGTTTGTCCTGCCAGCCCAGTTTGTCCTGCCTGTGCTCGCCCTGCCTGTTCTGTCCATTACTTGACCCGGTCCTGCTGTCTCCGTACTCTGCTAGGCTGCCCAGTTACTGCCCTGTCATGATTGTCTCCCTGCATGTTGAGACTAGTGACAGCCTTTGGACTGGAGCCTTTCATCTGGTTCTTTTCATTGAAATGGGTATTCATTTCTCTTGGCACTGAAGTGGTTAAGTGCCAGTTTTGCTATTGGAGCTTTTGCAATTTGCAGTTTCTTGCCGAGTGATCAGCTACCCTTACTAAGTAGTCACACCCTTAAGCTTTAAATAGTGGTGTATCCCAGCATTCCCTGCTGAAGATACATATTAATTTGTGTCCATTGAGAAAGGTTTGCAGCACAAGTTTCCTTAGCTCAGGCTATATCCTTTTTTTTGTTAAATTTCCCCCTGTTTGTCTTTACTTCCCTGGTGTGTTGTTGGTGCGGCGGTGAGGTCTAGTGAACCCCACCTGCCCCTCACTAGTAAGAGTTACTATAGGGACTTGCAAAGGCTCCAGGTTCCTGTTCGGAGACAGCTGCAGAGACTGATGAAAAGAGAACATTTTGCGGCTCTGGCCGAAACACTCTAGCGAAATGCGTTGAGGTGCAGGGCGGTCTGATCTGGGACATATACTGTGTGCAGAATTATTAGGCAAATGAGTATTTTAATCACATAATACTTTTTATACATGTTGTCCTACTCCAAGCTGTATAGGCTTGACAGCCAACTACCAATTAAGAAAATCAGGTGATGTGCATCTCTGTAATGAGGAGGGGTGTGGTGTAATGACATCAACACCCTATATAAGGTGTGCTTAATTATTAGGCAACTTCCTTTCCTTTGGCAAAATGGGTCAGAAGAGAGATTTAACGGGCTCTGAAAAGTCCAAAATTGTGAGATGTCTTGCAGAGGGATGCAGCAGTCTTGAAATTGCCAAACTTTTGAAGCGTGATCACTGAACAATCAAGCGTTTCATGGCAAATAGCCAACAGAGTAGCAAGAAGTGTGTTGGGCAAAAAAGGCGCAAAATAACTGCGCATGAATTGAGGAAAATCAAGTGTGAAGCTGCCAAGATGCCATTTGCCACCAGTTTGGCCATATTTCAGAGCTGCAACGTTACTGGAGTATCAAAAATCACAAAGTGTGCCATACTCAGGGATATGGCCAAGGTAGGGAAGGCTGAAAAACGACCACCTTTGAACAAGAATCATAAGATAAAACGTCAAGACTGGGCCAAAAAATATTTTAAGACTGATTTTTCAAAGGTTTTATGGACTGATGATATAAGAGTGACTCTTGATGGGCCAGAGGCTGATCAGTAAAGGGCAGAGAGCTCCACTCTGACTCAAACGCCAGCAAGATGGAGGTGGGGTACTGGTATGGGCTGGTATCATCAAAGATGAACTTGTAGGACCGTTTATGGTTGAAGATGGAGTGAAGCTCAACTCCCAGACTTACTAACAGTTTCTGGAAGACAACTTCTTCAAGCAGTGGTACAGGAAGAAGTCGGTATCGTTCAAGAAAAACATGATTTTCATGCAGGATAATGCTACATCACATGCATCCAACTACTTCACAGCATGGCTGGCAAGTAAAGGTCTAAAAGATGAAAAAATAATGACATGGCCCCCTTGTTCACCTGATCTAAACCCCATAGAGAACCTGTGGTCTCTCATAAAATGTGAGATCTACAGGGAGGGAAAACAGTACACCTCTCGGAACAGTGTCTGGGAGGCTGTGTGTAATACTATTGTATGAACTGAGGATTTCGATTGCGTTAGAGCAATGACAACCAGAGACAGGTTCTTGGTGCAAAGAAGTTTTATAATATGCAACCAACAATATGTACACAGGAAAGAACATAAACACAGTAAATACCTGCCAGGTTCGGAGCAAAGGGGATTTCCCGGGACCGCGCACCAGACTCCCCCAGGGAGGCCACCAGGAGTGACCCCCTATACAGGGGCTGTCTGGCGATCACCCCAGAAGGCCTAAATGCGCAGCAGCAGGGACACGAAAGGGCAACAGGTTATAGTCCAAAAATGTCCATACTGGATGTGGAACACGGGTCCTAGGGTGGATATGTACCGGAAGGGACCGGGCACAAACGCCAACCAGATACGGCAGACAGAGTCCGGGACCAGCGAGGGAACAGCTCGATGAGACCAGGTGGAGTCCAGGGCCAGTGTCAGGTGATTCACCAGGATCCAAAATAACAACAAGGAAATGAGAGCAGCAGGGCAGGAGTAGACAAGAAGCAGTATACTCAAGCAACTAGACTAAGCTTAGGGGCGGGCATTTAAACAGAGGAACAGGAAGTAGGGTAACAGAACAGAAAACTCCTTGTTAACAAAGGGCAAGATCCAATGTCAGCAAACTGGAAATCCCGGAACACTGACATTACTCTCCCCCAGAAACAGCCTTAGGACGAACCAGGGCCAGGCTTGTCCGGGTACCTCCGATGAAACTGAGCAATCTTCCGGGGCGCTCGGATGTTACCCACAGGTTCCCAGGAATCGTCCTCGGGGGAGTACCCCTGCCAACGAAACAGATACTGAAGCCAATGCCGATGGAGCCGGGAGTCAATAATGTCTTCAACCACAAACTGCTCCTGGCCATCAACCATCACCGGTGGAGGAGGAGGAGGCACGATACGTCCCTGAAACGTATTAGGGGAAACCGGTTTCAGCAGGAAAACGTGAAAGACCGGGTGTACCTTCAAATTCCGCAGTAACTTCAGCCGACAGGCCACAGAGCTCACTAACCCGGTGATCTTGAACGGACCAATGAATTTCTGCCCCAGCTTCTGCGAAGGAACACCCAGTTTTAGATTCTTGGTGGATAACCACACCGAGTCCCCTACCTTATACATGGGTGCCTGTTTCCGGTGAGTGTCTGCCGACTTCTTATAACGCTCCTGAGCTGAGGCCAAAGAGTCCTTCAAAACCTCTAGATTTTAATGTAGCTCCATCAATCTGTCCTCCACCGCTGGCACCGAAACAGCTACTGGTGACCTAGGCAAAATACTCGGATGATAACCTACGTTAGCGAAGGGCGTTACCTTAGTGGAGCTGCTCTGAGTGTTGTTATACGAAAACTCCGCCAAAGGAAGCAGCTTCAACCAATCTTCCTGCAGATGGCTGACATAACAGCGCAGGTACTGCTCCAGGGTTTGATTAGTCCTTTCTGTTTGCCCATTTGTCTGGGGATGGTATGCAGAAGACAAACAGACATCAATTTGGAGTGCAGAACAAAACCCTTTCCAGAATTTAGAAGTGAACTGCGCGCCCCGGTCAGAGATGATCTCGTCAGGTACCCCATGCAACAGAAATATATTCTGGATAACCAAATCCACTGTCTCTGCAGCTGAGGGAAGACCGGTACATGGAATGAAGTGAGCAGCCTTTGTCAATCGGTCCACTACCACCAAAATGGTATTGTTACCGCCCGAGATGGGCAACTCCACAATAAAATCCATTGAGATGGATTCCCAAGGGCGAGATGGTACGGGTAATGGTTGAAGGAGTCCCGTAGGAGCCACACGAGGGACCTTGCACCGGGCACAAACCGCACACGAGTGGACAAAGTCGTTCACATCATTCAAACAGGTAGGCCACCAGAAAAAACGACTCAGAAATTCCTGCGTCTTCTGTACCCCCCTATGACCTGCCAACACGGAGTCATGGACCAACTTGAGAACCCAAAGTCTTACAGCCTCCGGGACATAAATACGTTGCTCTCTCAACCACACACCATTCCGAAGGACAAGAGTCGCATCATTCGGGGGGGCAGCAAGAAATACGTCACCATCATAGGCCAGCTTGATGTCCTTCCACAAGTCCTGGTCCCAGATTACTCCAACAAAATTGGCATCTGATAAAACGGTCTGAGACGGGGTTCCAGGCACGGAGTCCATGGCGTGGATTCGGGACAAGGCATCGGCTTTCCCATTACGTGACCCTGGATGGTACGTAACGATAAAATTGAACTGGTTAAGGAACAGGCTCCAATGGGCTTGCCATGGAGACAGGCACCTGGCAGATTTAAGGAATTCCAGGTTACGATGGTCTGTGAGAACTACCACTTGTTGCGCTGCTCCCTGTAAGTGGTGTCTCCATTCCTTAAAAGCAGAAATAATCGCCAACAACTCCTTATCCGCAATGTCATAGTTCTTTTCTGCAGGGGACAACTGGCGAGAAAAGAAGGCACACGGGTGCAAGAGACTCTTGTCCCCAGTCCTCTGTGAAAGATTAGCCACTAATGCATAATCGGAAGCATCGACTTCCATAATAAAAGGGAGTGCGGGATTCGGGTGTATTAGTATTGACGCTGAGCTAAAACAAACCTTGAGACGATTAAAAGATTCCTGGGCCTGGGCGTACCACACAAACTTCTGCCCCTTTTTGGTTAACAGGGTGATGGGACGGACGATCTCTGAAAAGTTGCGGATAAAGTGTCTGTAAAAATTAACAAAACCGACAAAGCGTTGTACCTCCTTGATGTTTCCCGGTTCTGGCCAGTCTAGAATTGCCCGTATCTTGCCAGACTCCATGCTCAGTCCCTGAGGAGAGATAACATATCCTAAAAATTGTATCTTTGAGCAATGGAATTCGCACTTCATCATAGTATCATAGTATCATAGTTTTTAAGGTTGAAGGGAGACTCTAAGTCCATCTAGTTCAACCCGTAGCCTAACATGTTGATCCAGAGGAAGGCAAAAAAAACCCCAATGTGGCAAACAAGTTCCAATGGGGAAAAAATTTCCTTCCTGACTCCACATCCGGCAATCAGACTAGTTCCCTGGATCAATACCCTGTCATAAAATCTAATATACATAACTGGTAATATTAAATTTTTCAAGAAAGGCATCCAGGCTCTGCTTAAATGTTAGTAGTGAATCACTCATTACAACATCATGCGGCAGAGAGTTCCATAGTCTCACTGCTCGTACAGTAAAGAATCCTCGTCTGTGATTATGATTAAACCTTCTTTCCTCCAGACGTATCGGATGCCCCCGTGTTCCAGTCGCAGGCCTAGGTGTAAAAAGATCTTTGGAAAGGTCTCTGTACTGTCCCCTCATATATTTATACATTGTGATTAGATCCCCCCTAAGCCTTCGTTTTTCCAAACTAAATAACCCCAAGTTTAATAACCTGTCTTCGTATTGCAGCCCACCCATTCCTCTAATAATCTTGGTCGCTCTTCTCTGCACCCTCTCCAGTTCAGCTATGTCCTTCTTATATATCGGTGACCAGAATTGTACACAGTATTCTAAGTGCGGTCGCACTAGTGACTTGTACAGAGGTAGAACTATATTTTTTTCATGAACACTTATACCTCTTTTAATACATCCCATTATTTTATTAGCCCTGGCAGCAGCTGCCTGACACTGGCCACTAAAGTGAAGTTTACCATCCACCCATACACCCAAGTCTTTTTCTGTGTCTGTTTTACCCAGTGTTCTACAATTAAGTACATAATCATAAATGTTATTTCCTCTACCCAAGTGCATGACCTTACATTTATCTACATTAAACTTCAATTGCCACTTCTCAGCCCAATCCTCCAATTTACATAAATCTCCCTGTAATATAAAATTATCCTCCTCTGTATTGATTACCCTGCAGAGTTTAGTATCATCTGCAAATATTGAAATTCTACTCCGCATGCCCCCAACAAGGTCATTTATAAATATGTTGAAAAGAATCGGGCCCAATACTGACCCCTGTGGTACCCCACTATGAACTGAGACCCAGTCCGAGTATGTACCATTAATAACCACCCTTTGTTTCCTATCACTGAGCCAGTTTTTAACCCAGGTACACATATTTTCCCCTATCCCCATTATTCTCATTTTATGTACCAACCTTTTGTGTGGCACCGTATCAAAAGCTTTTGAAAAGTCCATATACACAACATCCACTGCATTTCCCTGGTCCAGGCTTGAACTTACCTCTTCATAGAAGCTGATCAAATTAGTTTGACAGGATCGATCCCTCATAAACCCATGTTGATACTCTGTCATAAGGTTATTTTTCTTGAGATACTCCAGTATAGCATCTCTCAAGAAACCCTCAAGGATTTTACCAACCGTAGAGGTTAAACTTACCGGCCTATAATTTCCCGGCTCAGTTTTTGTCCCCTTTTTGAATATTGGCACCACATTTGCTATGCGCCAGTCCTGCGGTACCGACCCTGTTATTAAGGAATCTGAGAAGATTAAAAATAATGGTCTATCTATCACAGAACTCAATTCCTGTAGTACTCTGGGGTGTATGCCATCCGGGCCCGGAGATTTGTCAACCTTAGTGATTTCGAGGCGGCGGCGTACTTCCTGCTGGGTTAAGCAGGTAATATTCAAGGGTGAATTTATGGTATCACTGGTCATGTCTTCTCCTGTTTAATATATAGGTGGCTATCCCGGTGGTATTCACTGCACTGCTCGGTATTCTGCAGTTTTTGTCTTTTTTCAGCTATATTCGTGGTGACGTCATGGTTCACCCGAGTCCATGAGTGATGGACTCAATTGAACTTTAACTGTCACTGTGTGAGTCTCGCATCGGTATCACCCGGCACGGCGCACATTCTCCTGACAGGAGCGCCTCAGCTGCATGGAAATAAATGCAGCTGACCCGCTCCTGTCAGGAGAGTGTGCGCCGTGCCGGGTGATACCGATGCGAGACTCACACAGTGGCAGTCAAAGTTCAATTGAGTCCATCGCTCATGGACTCGGGTGAACCGTGACGTCACCACGAATATAGCTGAAAAAAGACGAAAACTGCAGAATACCGAGCAGTGCAGTGAATACCACCGGAAGTTAATGATCGGATCCGGAAGCAGAAGCGGCCAGGAGACAGCGGCTGTCAGGTCTGCAGGACGTGTCACAGGACCGTTAAGTATAATCATAATGTTTTTTATTAATGTGCTTTTTTTACAGTCCCTGGACCCGAACTGTAACACGAGCTTCCCAGTTAAACTCATGTTCATTATCGTGTGTACAAACACTATGTATTCGGTATGGACCCTTAACTTTAGAGTTCGGGTTCACCCATCACTACTTACTGGTCATTGCTAGAGTTTATATGGGAAAAACCTGGCGACACGCATCGTTTTATGGTCCAGTTACACGCAACGACATCGCTAACGAGATGTCATTGGGGTCACGGAATTCGTGACACACATCCGGCCTCGTTAGCGTTGTCGTTGTGTGTGACACGTACAAGCGACCGCTAACGATCAGAAATACTCACCTAATCGTTGATTGTTGACACGTCGTTCCTTTCCCGATTATCGTTGCTATTGCAGGACGCAGGTTGTTTGTCGTTCCTGAGGCAGCACACATCGCTACGTGTGACTCCCAAAGAACAACGAACAACACCGTACCTGCGTCCTCCAGCTATGAGGTCGGCGTGACTTTCATGCGGCTTGCTCTCCGCCCCTCCGCTTTGATTGGACGCCTGCCATGTGACGTCGCTGTGACGTTGCACAAAAAGAAAAGAGGCTGTTCGCCGGCCACAGCGACGTTGCTAGGAAGGTAACTACGTGTGACGGGTGCTAGCGATTTTGTACATCACGGGCAGCGAGGGTGGGTTCTTTCATGTCGCTGCGTGTAAAGCCCCCTTAACATCTTTGGACTGCAACCAATTTACATTTTTGCTCTTTTGTTTTCTCTATCTTTTATTCTAAAAGTCTTAACTTTTTTATTTTTCTGTTCTAATAGTCATATGAGAACTTGTTTTTTGCAGGACAAGTACAAGGTTTTACTGTCACAATTCTTTTTCCATACAATGTACTAGAAACGGCAAGAATATTCCACTTTACGGCAATCATTGTCTGGTAAAAGGGCCTAGCAGCATTATTCTTCTTTTGTTCAGTAAAACTTAATTTTCTTTCTCTAGCTGCCCTATTGGTTAAATAGCTGAACTTGTTTAAAATGGTGTTTAATAATTAGTCTGCAGGTAAATAAGGATTTATTTACACCTATATCATATAAAAATGACTTTATTTTTACAGTACATCCTTGCAGGAGCGCTGACCGTTGCTGCTCATTGCAATCCCAAAGTAGGCTTGGTGAGTCATCTTATAAAGGTTCTGTATTACCAATGTCACCTAATCTCTGTATTATTATGGTCATTTGATTGGCCCTTGATCATTTTATTGCTCAGTGAACAGGTATTTAACACTTATCATGAGCTGGAGTGCGTCTGCTAACATTTACACCACTTTTGTATTTGCTAAGCTGTGCTAAACCATGTCGCTAACATTTTGCGCGACTACAAAAATGTTGCTCCATTTGCAACAATTTTACACCAATTAATGAATCGGTGCCTATATTTTTCTTTAAATTTGCAGACAAGATTTTGTACTTATAAAACAAAAAAACTAAAATTGTTAGACTTTTTTTTAAATAATCAATTGTGATGTTTTTATAGTGCAAAAAAATAAAAAAGATAGAGCTGTTAAACCACCGCATTTAAGCAGATTTATTTTTCATTTAACCAAATACTCTGGTTTTTAAGAGTATGAAAAAGTTGGACATGACTGGTGACAATTTAACTGACTACCTTATTTCCCCATGTCAAACCCATGTGACCATAAGGGGAGGGGCGTCAGGCAACATAGCTTATACCAGGAAGCAATATTTTTCTGTTGGCTGAGGCCCTGCCTCTTCTGGTCACATGGATATGACATCAGCACAGGTCCTTTTAGTCACAAAGTAAAACAATTCTATAATTGAATTAGCATAAGTAACTGGGGGAGGGGATAACTATGAATACCCACCCCAGCTATCAGCTGCTGTCACTCAACAAGCTGCTGATTTTACAAACTTTACTTGCTTGTGTTTCAAAACCTATACATCCTAGCTGACCACTAAAGGTATATAGAGAATCAGCATGATGGCACCAGTATAGCACTGGCTTTAGGTTGTATAGGAAAATCCTGGTGATTGGTGCGCTTTAAGCTGCCAAATTCTCATTGCCTTCATTAATTTATGATTCATTAATTTGGATCCAACTTTTGGGAACACTACCTACCATAATAAGTAATGGATATCCATATGCCAGAGGCTGTGTGCATTCATTTGGCTCTTTTTATATGCATGCATGATCTCTTGTCTGATATCAGTGTTATATTAGAAACCCTATTCTTAGATTTTCCAAAACTCGTAAAGGTCAGTGATGGCAAAAAAACACTTTTCATAAAAAGTGTGAACCATAAAATAACCAAAACTGAGAAAAGAATCCTAGCCAAATTTCAAATACAAAATCGATGATCACTCATATTTTACAAGGTGTATAATAAATTGCTTTTAATTTTATTTCCACAGGTCAGAGGATCCCTCTCCCTAAATATCATCAGTTCCATACTCAGTATTATTGAATTAATCATAAATATAGCTGATCTGGCAGACCTGGCAAATTTTGGTAATTGCGATTACTACAGTGACTATTACTATAACAATGACTATGAAAGATGCAATAATATGCTGGTAAGTTTTATTCATCTTTACACAGACTTAACCATTTATAAAAACAATTGATGGTAAATAGTTCAATATGTCTTCTGAGTACCCTGACAAAAGCTGGATCATTAAGTATCCTAAAATGACTTTCAGTGGTGAAAATCTTTCACTAAAGTCTTTTCCCCATGGTTATACGTGGAAGTAGCGTCTTAAATATAGAAAGCAAAATCTGACATGTTACCAGGAACTTTCTATTAGTTTTTGTTCTGTATCTTTGTGTTCGCTTTCATAATTTCTACGTTCTGTGTTCCTTGAGCGGTCCTGGTGAATTTCACACGTAAATGACATTTCACTGCTCAAAATTACAGTATGCAAATTCAATCCAAGAAAGGGGAGGGGGGAATCCAGCACCAAAATAAAAAATTCCTAATTATTACAAAAATTTAAAACATTGATATATCTGCAGCTACGCCTTATGCGTTTTGGAGAGACAGAAAAAACTCTTTATTCATAGGCATTGCCTAAATAATGCAATAAATAGGAATTTTTTACTTCAGTGCTGGATTTTTCCCTCCCCTCCCCCTCCTCCTCGGATTAAATTGAACTTCTGGATGCCAAACCATTGGATCCGAGCACTGGATTAGGAGCTGCTGAGCAACACATGGAGTGGTGAGCTGAATTATTACTTTACTACTCAAAATTACAGTTGCCATAAGCTCTGTGTCTCCATTCAGCTCCCTGTCTGCTGTCAATACCTTATTACCATGGGTATTTTTTAGTACATATGCTATAGCTGTAGAAAAAGTCATAGACCACTCTTCCAAAGTTATACCTTGATCTTTTGCAGCTAAACCAAAAATTGCAAAACTGATCATGAGGCTCTTAGTTTAACATTCTGGTCAAACTGTGTAAAGCCCACTGCCACGTGACGGCGGGCCACTTAGATGTTGAGCTGTGCACCGACCACTGCACCAACAGACAGAGCACCCATGCTACAAAGCAAAACACCCATTTTTTTTTTCCAATATGTGACAACTGTCCAAGACGGTTAACCCTTTCCTTCCAACTGATGTCTCTGCACTGTAAACTATAATGTAAGAAATAGTAAAGCTAAAGCTAAATTTTGCCACCTATTAGACAGACACGCGGATGACATTAATAATCAAGCATAGGGTTTTTCATAAACCTTTAGATATTCCTACTTAAATAGAACCTATGAGTAAAATTTGTACTAAAAAACATGATGTAAAGCAGGATAGGGTACAATGAAATATCTCTAACTACACCAGTTTCATCTGCCCTCCAGTGCTACTTCCTTATGAAATTCATCATCTATTTATAATTAACTTTACAAGTGGACTGGTGGGTGTTTCAATGTTCTTGCAGTCCTTGGCTCCTCCTAGCTTCTTCCTGCCACCTGTGCCCTCACTTCTTGATTGACAATGCAGAGTAGAGAAGATGTTGAGCAGCAGAGTCTGAGATGTGTCTCCACTATCAAAAAAGAAATGGTGAAGAAGGAATGGATACTGTGCAGAAGGGCAGGTTGCACAATACCCTGTGACAACCTGATAGGCCAGGGCGTCACATTGGCAGAAAGAATTGAAGAAAAGCCGAGGACTGTAAATGCACTCATAAAGCCATGTGCACTTGCAGGGCTAATTTGCACATGAATAGATAAATAATTTCTGTCATATGCAACAATGGAGGTCTAGAAAATAGGTATGATTAGGTAGGTATCACTAGATCTGTGATCTTAGTGAAAGTCTTAGGGGTACTTTGCACGTTGCGACATTGCTACTGAGATATCGTCGGGGTCAAATCGCAAGTGACGCAGATTAGGCGCCAGTAACGAAGTCGCAACGTGTAAAGCCTAGAAGCACCGATAAACGGTATGGTCATTTCCATAATTTCGCTGCAGCGACAGGTATGATGTTGTTCCTCGTTCCTGCGGCAGCATACATCGCTGTGTATAAAGCTGCAGGAGCGAGGAACATCTCCTTACCTGCGTCCCGCCTGCAATGAGCAAGTAAGGAGGTGGGCGGGATGTTTACATCCCGCTCATCTCTGCCCCTCCGCTTCTATTGGCCGCCTGCCGTGTGACGTCGCTGTGACGCCGCACGACCTGCCCCCTTAGAAAGGAGGCGGGTCGCCGGCCAGCGCGACGTCGCAGGGCAGGTAAGTGCGTGTGAAGCTGCCGTAGCGATAATGTTCGCTACGGCAGCTATCACAAGATATCGCATCTGTGACGGGGCGGGCACTATCGCGCTCGGTATTGCTACAATCGGCTAGCGATGTCGCAGCGTGCAAAGTACCCCTTACTGACAGATTTCCTTTAAGCTGTCATTTCCGTTTCCTGAGTTTTTGTTTGAGGATGGTGCAGAAGAGCCAGGTCCTTATTACATCAGCAAAAATGAAAAATTAAAAGGGGCAATCAGTTCACCAGGCTAGCAATGAAAGTAAGGCCATGAAAAAAAAGAAAAAAATCTAGCACCCAAAATATAAAAAAATGATTAATTAAAAGAACATGAAATGCAAAAGAGGAAAAACAAAAACTGAAAAACACTTATTACATGATCTCAGTCCTCTGTCACATGAGACCACTGTATGACGTTAGTTACAGGTGCCATAACTACAGGGCAAGTGTGGCGCCCCTGAGGCTTCCGTCGCCACAGGAACATTGCACCCCAGCCAGAGGTGTGATGTCCCATCCTGGGTAAGGAAAGGAGTAAATGCCGGTCCACAGGCAAATCTGCACTACACCCATTGTTAGGTACACACAGGGACCAGGGACAGTGGCAGCTACCCTCCCATGCTGCATGCTGGGAGGGGCCGTAAGACCCATCCCTGCTTCCATAGGGTAGAGCTTAGCAACTGGGGAGGTGGGAGGAGCCAGCAGAGTGTATAGTAGTTACAGGAAGGTCAAGTGTAGTCAGTCTGCGGGAGGCAGAGAAGTGAGAAGTGAGAAGAGAGAGTTTGGAGTTGAAGAGAGTGAGAAGTCTGCGTGAGGCAGAGGAGAGAAGCAGAAGGAGTCTGAGTGAGAGAAAGAAAGAAAGTGACGCTTCCTGGTGAAGACCCTGAGGCCCAGATAGGCTCAGGTGACACCACAGCAAAACAACAGAAGGGATTCCAGGGCCACTGCAAAGCTTCCAAGCTGGTGGCCTGTTCCACAAAGTCATTCGGTGGAGGGATCAAGCTGCACACAGGGGACGGTCCCTAGAAACTGGAGGAAGAGAATTCCAAAGGTAAAAACCGAGGCCCAGGGTAGTTGCAAGCTCCCCGGGCCACAGCCCACAGCAGAACCTCTGAAAATGGGGTAGAATACCCACTAGGCAAGCCCCCGGCCCGAGGCTGTAGTGGAGGCCAAGCCAGGTTCATCCAGCAAAGGCAAGGGTTAGAAGTCAGCTGAAGAAAGGAACACAATAGAGGGGTGCACCGGCTTTTATTTCCAGATCTACCCGGGATCAGCGGAGGTCCCTGACAGGGGATTCCAGCACACCAGTGGGCAACCGGACAGCTGCCGTGTTGAACAACCATCGTGAGTAAACATTTTGAAACTGCACCCCCTGGTGTTGTCTCCGTTATTTCACTGCATTGACTTCCATCACTGCATAGACTTCTATCACTACATCGACACTTACAAGCACCAACTGTTGCCCTGGGGTACCGCTCCACCTGTGGGAAGCAGGACCATCCAAGCTGCCATTCCACCAGCCCCGGAGGCCCCCTACTGCAGCGGCGGCTTAATAGCCGCAAACCACAGGTGGCGTCACGAATATTATAAACTTTAATCACCCCTACTGAAGCCATATTAATTGACTCCCGCCAGGGTCACGGAGTCGGGTCCCGCCACCACTGACGACCCCCCGGACTAGTCCGGCCCGGCACCGGGTGTCCCATAGCCCTGGGGTGGGCGAGTCACAAGCATAATTTAAGCCTTTAGAAATTTATTTCCTTTTGAGCTACCCTCAACCAAGCAGGGATACAAAATTCCTAAACTATCTGGAAGCTAAATAGTGGAAACATATGATGGGTTTCCAAAATGTAAGATGGGGAATAAAAGCACCCCAAAGATGTAGAATTTCTATTTGAATATTAAACACCACCAGAATGTCAAGGTCAGTAGATATGTTCACTTGCAAAAAAAATTATTCTTTTGTCCTAGATAAGCTCAAAGATTGTGTTAGTACAACTAGAACAAGATACATCAAACAGCATAATGAATTTGCTCGATCATAACCTCAACTGCACACATTATATATATATATATATATATATATATATATATATATATATACATATATATATATATATATATATATACACTCCCTGACAGAAGTTCTGTCGCTTATCTATGTTATGTAAATAAAAGCTTATAACCTGACTTTAAATTCATCCATTGGTTTTATAAATTACTCTTTTGAAAGCTGAAACCCTCCCAAATTTGGTTTAGGTTATGAAAATAAAGTTGCTGCAAAGCTGAAATATTGATAATTTAATAAACACAGATCATATTTTGGCAAGACAAAAGTTTTGTCGCCTTGTCATATAATGCACCCAATCATAGTTTACATCCTCACTTGTGCTCACTAAATGATCACTAAATGAGCCGCTAGCTCACCCCTCCACCTCTTGCCTCTACTCCTTCTGTGTCCATCAATAGATATTATTGGCTCCTCTATTTTTGCCTAGCTTTTCACCTAGCTGGGCCAGTACTTTTGTATTTGTTTATGCTTATTTGAGTTTTCAATTTGTCCTTTCCTGACTGTGAGTAGAGAGCTGTGGAAAAGAAGCGCAATAGGGTTTTACCCCAATAACACAGGGGGTAAAGACAGGGAGCAGTAATACTCACCAAATGAAGTTGTGAAAGTCACAACTACTATATAGGCATGGAAAACTGGGATCACGGCAGCAGCAACCCAAACGGCAGATAACAGAGAACAATAGAAGAAAATCGGGTTTTTATCAGCCGCACCAATGATCACTTCTCAGGTATTCAGATTAATGGATCTTTTATTTTGCACAGGTCTACGCGTTTCTGGAGTCTCAGCTCCCTTCCTCAGGACCATCAGGCATAAGAACACATCAAATCTCCAGATTGATGTGTTCTTATGCCTGATGGTCCTGAGGAAGGGAGCTGAGACTCCAGAAATGCGTAGAAACACGTAGACCTGTGCAAAATAAAAGATGCATTAATCTGAATACCTGAGAAGTGATCATTGGCGCGGCTGATAAAAACCCGATTTTCTTCTATTGTTCTCTGTTATCCTTTCCTGACTGTGACATACAAGCTTTACATCTGCTGTATTGAATTCTGCATTTTTATCCATCTGTTAAGCTGACTGTCCAGTTTATGGACACTCTATATATTTTGGCGGAAATTCATTTTTGGGTTCTCACATAATATAACTTATTGTATTATCCTGCCTTAATGGGGTTTCAGCTTCTTGAGGGTGTGAGGTTTTTTGGATGTCATATACCATTGACATCCAATGTGTGTTTCTGTAAGCTCTTGCTTTTTTAATTGGTTTTAATACATGTATGTGGTTTGGTGTCCTTAATTAAATAAAGATATTTTGTATATTTATATATTTGGTGATCCCACTTTTTTGCATATTCCTTTTCTCTGCTATTGCATCCTTAGTAGTGATGAGCGAGTACTAAAAAGCTCGGGTGCTCGAGGCTCGGGCCGAGCATCCCAAGATACTCGTGTACTCGGCCCGAGCACCGAGCCCAATGTTATCCTATGGGAGACCCGAGTATTTTTGTGAAATGACCACCGGCAGCATGTAGAAACCCTAAAAATGGCAAAAAAGTCTCAGAAGAGTGCTCAAATGACATGGCAACAGCATGGGGAAGACCCCTTGAAGCATTTATCACTCAAAAGTCACAGCTGTGAACAATTTTGTCCGCGTTTTACGCCATTTTTACGGACTCACCAGAAAACCTTCCAAAATGACACCAAAATGAATTTTCATGGCGGAAATGTTAAGGGCACATACCCAATAGTGAGATAGAGCTAATGTATGTTACTTTTTGAGATCAATACATGAAAGATTTTACGTAAAACATTGTGTAGCACTCCGATGGCCCTGAGAAGAGACGTACATAAAGGCCTCTGAGTCTAATGTGCCCATTTTGAGGAACTGAGTCTTTGTAGTATTTTCCTTTGCCAGGGCAGTCCAAAATTTTGCGGTTCACCAATGACCCTGCATACAGACGTGTATGAGGGCCTGTAAACCTGAAGTGCCCATTAGAAGGAAGTGGGTCTATTGTAGTATAGCCCTTAGGCAGGGCAGCCAAAAATTGGGAGGCTCCACGTTGTCCCTGGATAGAGACGTGCATGAGGGCCTGTAAACCTGAAGTGCCCATTGGAAGGAAGTGGGTCTATTGTAGTATAGCCCTTAGGCAGGGCAGCCAAAAATTGGGAGGCTCCACGTTGTCCCTGGATAGAGACGTGCATGAGGGCCTGTAAACCTGAAGTGCCCATTGGAAGGAAGTGGGTCTATTGTAGTATAGGCCTTAGGCAGGGCAGCCAAAAATTGGGAGGCTCCACGTTGTCCCTGGATAGAGACGTGCATGAGGGCCTGTAAACCTGAAGTGCCCATTGGAAGGAAGTGGGTCTATTGTAGTATAGCCCTTAGGCAGGGCAGCCAAAAATTGGGAGGCTCCACGTTGTCCCTGGATAGAGACGTGCATGAGGGCCTGTAAACCTGAAGTGCCCATTGGAAGGAAGTGGGTCTATTGTAGTATAGCCCTTAGGCAGGGCAGCCAAAAATTGGGAGGCTCCACGTTGTCCCTGGATAGAGACGTGCATGAGGGCCTGTAAACCTGAAGTGCCCATTGGAAGGAAGTGGGTCTATTGTAGTATAGGCCTTAGGCAGGGCAGCCAAAAATTGGGAGGCTCCACGTTGTCCCTGGATAGAGACGTGCATGAGGGCCTGTAAACCTGAAGTGCCCATTGGAAGGAAGTGGGTCTATTGTAGTATAGCCTTTAGGCAGGGCAGCCAAAAATTGGGAGGCTCCACGTTGTCCCTGGATAGAGACGTGCATGAGGGCCTGTAAACCTGAAGTGCCCATTGGAAGGAAGTGGGTCTATTGTAGTATAGCCCTTAGGCAGGGCAGCCAAAAATTGGGAGGCTCCACGTTGTCCCTGGATAGAGACGTGCATGAGGGCCTGTAAACCTGAAGTGCCCATTGGAAGGAAGTGGGTGTATTATAGTATAGCCCTTAGGCAGGGCAGCCAAAAATTGGGAGGCTCCACGTTGTCCCTGGATAGAGACGTGCATGAGGGCCTGTAAACCTGAAGTGCCCATTGTAAGGAAGTGGGTCTTTTGTAGTATAGCCCTTTGGCAGGGCAGCCAAAAATTGGGAGGCTCCACGTTGTCCCTGGATAGAGACGTGCATGAGGGCCTGTAAACCTGAAGTGCCTATTGTAAGGAAGTGGGTCTATTGTAGTATAGCCCTTTGGCAGGGCAGCCAAAAATTGGGAGGCTCCACGTTGTCCCTGGATAGAGACCTGTTAGGTTCTTAGTGGCTCCGTGCTTGCATTTAAAAACCGCACGTGTGTGCCTGTTGGTGGCAGCTTTCCGCTGCACTTGTGTGCGTTTTGCAAAAACTTGGATACAACGCACAAGTCTAGTGAATACACATCAGCACAGCATTGCAAAATGCGCAAGGGCGTTGTCAACGAACAAGGAAGTGGACGTGATGGTGGTGCAGGCAGAGACCGAGGTCGTGTGCAAGCTCTAATTTCGCCACAACAAAGGGCCACATCTAGTCGCTCGCACGTCCTGTCCCAAATTCTTGGGGACCGCAGCAGTACACCGCTCTTGAACCAAGACCAGTGTCAACAGGTTGTTAGTTGGATAGCGGATAATGCTTCCAGTCAGATTGGCACCACCACAAACACTCTGTCTTCCACACGGTCAAGTGTCAGTAGCCGTGATACTGCACCGCACATTTCAGAACCTGATCCTCCTTCCTACCACCAGGCCGAGTACACGTCCACGGACATTACTGATCCCACACTTGGACACTCGGAAGAGCTGTTCGTTCACGTTTCCATTCACACATTCTGGCCTCTCGCCAGCTCCTGTTGAAGTGGGCCATGACGAGATTGTATGTACAGATGCCCAAATATTTGAGCAGCCACGTTCTCACGAAGTTGGCAACGTGTCTCAACAAGGGGTGGACGATGATGAGACACAATTGTCAGGAAGTCAGGAGGAGGAGCAGGGTGCGGAAGAGGAAGACGACGTGGTGGATGATCCAGTAACTGACCCAACCTGGCAGGAGGCTATGCAGAGCGAGGACAGCAGTGCACAGGGGGAGGGAGGCGTAGCATCCCAACAGGCAGTAAGAAGCAGGGTGGTGGCCCCAGGCAGACGTCAGGCAACTGTTCCCCGGAACAAAACGACACATGGTGCCTGTACAAATGTTAGGTCTTCCCGAGTCTGGCAGTTTTTTAAGTTGTCTCCAGATGATTCTAAAAAGGCCATTTGCAACACCTGCCGTGCCAGCATCAGCAGGGGTACCAAAACTAGCAGCCTGACCACCACCAGCATAATCAGGCACATGTCAGCCAAGCACCCGACTTTGTGGGATGTACAACAGAGTCGAGGAGCAGTGCTTGCTGATGTCACTGCTACGTCTTCGCTTGTTGTGCATGCGAGCCAATCCCCTGTCCATGCTGCCCGCGAACAAGCCTCCTCCGGCCCTGCACCTGCAGTTGCCCACGCAGAAATAACACCATCATCAAGCACGTCCTTGTCCCAGCGCAGCGTTCAGTTATCCATTCAGCAAACCTTTGAACGCAGGCGCAAATACACTGCCAACGCCCCACATGCCACACTTCTAAATGCTAACATTTCGTGACTGCTTGCGCTGGAAATGTTGCCTTTTAGGCTGGTTGAGACAGAAGCATTCCGCGACCTGATGGTGGCAGCTGTCCCACATTACTCGGTCCCCAGCCGCCACTATTTCTCCCGGTGTGCCGTCCCCGCATTGCATAACTACATGTCACAAAACATCACACGTGCCCTGAACAACGCTGTTTCAGCCAAAGTCCACCTAACCACAGACACGTGGACAAGTTCATGTGGGCAAGGCCGCTACATCTCGTTGACGTCACACTGGGTTAATATTGTGGAAGCTGGGACCCAGTCTGAGCGAGGGACGGAACACATCCTTCACACACCAAGTTTTGCAGGCCCTACCTCAGTCAGGGTTTCACCCACACTCTACAGCTCCGGAATGTCATGCTCCTCAGCCTCCTCCTCCTCCTGCGTATCCTCATCCACTTTACCCTACACACCAGTCCCAAGCTGGAAGTGTCGCGGGCGGAGGAGGGGACGCTGCGCTCTCCCACTGCTCGGGTCCGGCTGCCGCTGCTCTACGGCTGCTGCTGCTCGGTGGCTCGAGCGATGGCCGGATCCCGGGGACTCGAGCGGCGCTCATCGCCCGTGAGTGAAAAGGGGTCGTTTGGGTTTTGGGGATATTGTCCGTGACGCCACCCACGGTTGTGGTGATTGTGTGGACACCACCGCTGCTCTGGACGGGGATCCCGGGAGCCTGTGACAGGGAGCAGCTTTGTTGTTATTTCTCCCCTCCGTGGGTAGGGGGGTTGGTTGTCCCAGGGCCCGGTGATGGGGTAGAGATGGATGACAGGCGGGTTGCGGGGCCTGATGAGGTGCAGGGTCGCAGGGGCAGCGCTGTGCCGCACGGCACGGAGGTACTCACTCAGCCCAATGATGATGACACAGTTCACGGTAAAACAAGCGGCTGGATGGACGGGTCCCTCGGACGGCTGCGGTTGTTCCTCCCTGCAGGTTAGTGATGACTGTCTCTCCCTGCACCTAAGTTCAGTGTTGGTAGTGATGGTTTCCCACCGGTAACCCGCTCCCCGACCTGGATATGGGCCGGAGGAGCCCCTTTTGCCCACAGGCGCTGGCCCTGGGAGACGGTTGCCCTTGGCGGTGGCGGTGTCTCCCCTTCACGGTTGGACGGTTGCCTTCTATCGTGACTTGCTGTTTGGAAACCCTGAGGTCCCCTTCACTAACGGATTTGGCAAATTCACGGCGACACCAAGCCTTGCCGGGATCCGAAAGGCCCCTGCCAATGGTGCTGGCTTCTCTTTGTATACCGGTCCGGTACGGCCGGGTCACCACCCGTCCACGGTCCTTACGGCAGACTCCAATCGGCCTCCACTGCAGACGGTCACCACATCCTGCCAACCTTGCTGTCCTGTCCGGGCCACACACCCGGACCAACTTCAGGCTCTTTGCTGTCACTTTTCTCCTCTCTACTACTTTCCTCCTTCCACTTCCTTAGCTTAACTCTCACTGCCTGTGTTTTCCCTCCTCCTTGGTGGGTGGAGACCAACCGCCTGGCTCCACCCCCTGGTGTGGACAACAGCCCCTGGGGAAGGCAACAAGGATTTTGTGTTTTGACTATGATATGCCTGCAGGGAGTGTGGGGTGTGTAAGTGTTGTGCTCTGTGGCCCCTGGCTTGTCCAGGGCGACACAGAAGCACTGCAGCACTGCCTCGGCGAAGCGGCAACAGGCTGTGCTGAAGCTAATCTGCATAGGTGACAACTGACAAACCCTACAATGCAGAAGAGGTGTGGACAGCTCTGAAACAGCAGGCAGATCACTGGCTCACACCTCTGAACCTAAAGCCAGGAAAGGTCGTGTGTGACAATGGCCGGAACCTGGTGGCGGCTTTGAGGCGAGGCCAGCTGACACATGTTCCATGCGTGGCCCATGTGCTCAACCTCGTGGTTCAGCGGTTTCTAAAGTCATACCCAGAGCTGTCTGATCTGCTGGTAAACGTTCGCCGCCTGTCTGCACATTTTCGAAAGTCACCTACTGCTTCAGCCGGCCTTGCCGGCTTTCAGCGCCATTTGCATCTTCCGGCTCACAGACTGGTGTGTGATGTCCCCACGCGTTGGAATTCAACTCTGCACATGTTGGTCAGGATATGTGAGCAGAAGAGGGCAGTTGTTGAGTACCTGCATCACCTAAGCCGTCAGGAAATGGGTCAAACTCCACACATAACACCTGAGGAGTGGAGATGGATGTCCGACCTATGTACCATCCGCCAAAACTTTGAGGACTCCACCAAGATGGTGAGCGGCGATGACGACATTATTAGCGTCACCATACCGCTTCTCTGCCTTCTAAAATGGTCTCTGCTCAAAAAACAACCATGATGCATTGCAGGCGGAGCGCGATGAGTTTGAGCAAGAAACAGTAGTGGGTGTGGGTGATAACACACAGCCCAGCCTCGTCTCATCACAACGTGCAGTGGAGAACTATGACGAGGAGGAGGATGAAGACATGGAGCAACTCTCTGGCCAAATTGAGGATATGACATGCAGTCATATCCTCGGTTCCGCGTGGCTGGCCAGAGGACAGGGTAGATGATGAGGAGGAGGAGGAGGAGGACAGCATGTTAAGTCATCGTGTTGGTCAGGATACTGAAGTGATGGCTGTTAAGAGTCTGGCACACATGGCTGACTTTATGGTAAGCTGCCTGTCTCGTGACCCTCACGTTAAGAACATCTTGGCCGACAATCATTACTGGTTGGTAACACTGTTAGACCCACGCTAAAAGGAGAACTTTATGTCTCTTATTCCCGAGGCGGAGAGGTCAGGAAAAATGCAGCAGTTCCAGAAGGCCATAGTCACGGAAGTAGGCAAAGCATTCCCCTCACAAAACGCTAGCGGCATAGGTCAGGAATCAGTGGACAACCAAGGCGTACAGTCGAGAGGGGCACAAGTCCAATCCGCCAGAGGTAGGGGAACAGTCTTTAAGATGTGGGACAGTTTTCTCAGCCCCTCACATACCACAGCCCCTGAGGTGCGGGGTAGTGCCACAAGAAATCCTAAGTTTGCCCAGATGCTCAAGGAGTACCTTGCAGATCAAACAACTGTACTCCGACATTCCTCTGTGCCTTACAATTAATGGGTATCCAAGCTGGACACGTGGCATGAATTGGCTCTCTACGTTTTGGAAGTCCTGGCCTGCCCTGCCACTAGCGTTTTGTCAGAGCGTGTTTTTAGTGCCGCAGGTGGAATCATTACAGATAAACGCACCCGCCTGTCAACTGTAAATGCTGACAGGCTGACTCTGATCAAGATGAACAAGGGTTGGATTGGGCCAGACTTCACCACACCACCAGCAAATGACAGCGGAATTTAAAGTTTGTAACGGGATTTTGCCATGTACCTCCACTCACCCATGGTAACACACTTCTGGACTTTGGCTAATCGCTGGACTGCTCCTCCTTCTCCTCATGCGCCATCATGATGACCGTTACAATAGTTAGGCCGTTGTTTCAGGTATACCCCAGTGGTAAATTTTTTCGCCCATTCTTTCAGAATGGGCATTACGACAGGAGACCCGCTCCTTTGCAATGGGAACAATGTTTTGAGGCCCTCATGCACATCTCTATCCAGGGACAATATGGAGCCTGACGCTGCCACCGACAGGCACACACGTGCGGTTTTTAAATGCAAGCACGGACGCAATAAGAACCTAACAGGTTTTTAGGAGCGACAATTACTGAGAAGTCTGACACTATCAGCCACTGCTGACTGACGTGTATTATACACTACACTTGTGCGTTATATAATAGTTTGTGAAAAACGTGCACCTGTACGCTGCCACCGACAGGCACACACGTGCGGTTTTTAAATGCAAGCACGGACGCAATAAGAACCTAACAGGTTTTTAGGAGCGACAATTACTGAGAAGTCTGACACTATCAGACACTGCTGACTGACGTGTATTATTCACTAGACTTGTGCGTTATATAATAGTTTGTGAAAAACGTGCACCTGTATGCTGCCACCGACAGGCACACACGTGCGGTTTTTAAATGCAAGCACGGACGCAATAAGAACCTAACAGGTTTTTAGGAGCGACAATTACTGAGAAGTCTGACACTATCAGACACTGCTGACTGACGTGTATTATTCACTAGACTTGTGCGTTATATAATAGTTTGTGAAAAACGTGCACCTGTACGCTGCCACCAACAGGCACACACGTGCGGTTTTTAAATGCAAGCACGGACGCACTAAGAACCTAACAGGTTTTAGGAGCAAAAATTAATGAGAACTCTGACACTATCAGCCACTGCTGACTGACGTGTATTATACACTACACTTGTGTGTTATATAATAGTTTGGTAAAAACGCACACAAGTGCACCTGTACGCTGCCACCAACAGGCACACACGTGCGGTTTTTAAATGCAAGCACGGACGCACTAAGAACCTAACAGGTTTTAGGAGCAAAAATTAATGAGAACTCTGACACTATCAGCCACTGCTGACTGACGTGTATTATACACTACACTTGTGCGTTATATAATAGTTTGGTAAAAACGCACACAAGTGCACCTGTACGCTGCCACCAACAGGCACACACGTGCGGTTTTTAAATGCAAGCACGGACGCACTAAGAACCTAACAGGTTTTAGGAGCAAAAATTAATGAGAACTCTGACACTATCAGACACTGCTGACTGACGTGTATTATTCACTACACTTGTGCGTTATATAATAGTTTGTGCAAAACGTGCACCTGTACGCTGCCACCGACAGGCACACACGTGCGGTTTTTAAATGCAAGCACGGACGCACTAAGAACCTAACAGGTTTTTAGGAGCGACAATTACTGAGAAGTCTGACACTATCTGGACTGTTTTAGACTGTGTACACCAGCCCCAGATATGATGAAGGCTGGTATACGGTCACCACTAGGAATGGCTATATACCCTGCCTGCCTGCCTGCCTGCCTGTATACTGCTACAATAGTCCTGACAAGGACTCTTCTGGTCACCAGCCTGTATTCCGACCTGGCTATACCCTGCCTGTATACAGCAACAATAGTCCTGAGAAGGACTCTGCTACTGTACTCCGACCTGGCTATACCCTGCCTGCCTGTATACAACTAGAATAGTCCTGAGAAGGACTTTTGGTCACACTGTTTGCAGCCCTGCTACGGAAATAGCTATAAAGGGCCGCAAACCTTTCCCTGAAGCAGCGACACTCTCCCTGCACTGACTGTCTGGATGGCTGTGAGCAGAGCACAGCGCGCCGGCCGGTATAAAGGCTCGGTCACGCTGTGTGGGCCGGCCAATCACTGCAATTCCACAACTAACAGGACTGTGGCATTGCAGTGGTCTGCCAGCCAATCCCTGCATGAGGGCTGGCTCTCAAAAGAGCGCCAACATGCAGGGATGAAGACCACGAGTACAGCACGAGTATCGCGAGATTACTCGGTCCCCGCCGAGTAGCCCAAGTACAGTGATACTCGTGCGAGTACCGAGTAGTAACAAGCATGCTCGCTCATCACTAATCCTTAGTTATCAAAATGTGCTAGTGGTATTGATCCCTTTGCGTCATTTATCTTTGGTGCCCTCCCTCATTTGTTTTGCTCCATGGTTAAATCAGTGCCCAGAAGCCAGCACTAAAGAAAAGGCAATTAAAAGAAACGTTTGGCATTTGCTAAATCCCACAGCCTGCTAAACAGATGAATGCTGGAAAAGTGGCAGAAGGTGAATTTCTCTAATGAATCTTCAGTTAAATTTCACCACAGCCGCTGCAAATACTGCAGGAGACCTACTGGAGCCCGTATGGATCCAAAATACATCCAGAAAACAGTTAAGTTTGGTGGTGGAAAGATCATGGTCTGGAGTTACATTCAGTATGGGGGTGTGCAAAACATTTGCAAGGTGGAAGGCAATATTAATAGCCTAAAATATCAAGAAGTATTAGCTACCTCTTACATTCCCAATCATAAAAGTGGTCAAATTCTGCAGCAGGATGGTGCTCCATCTCATATATCCATCTCTACAACAAAGCTCCTCCTGGCAAAGAAGATCAAGGTGCTCAAGGACTGGCCAGCCCAGTCACCAGACATGAACATCATTGAGCATGTTTTGGGTAGGATGAAAGAGGAAGCTTGGAAGACAAAACCAAAGAATCTGCATAACTGTAAGACTGCATTCTTTGCTATTCCTGATATCTTCATCAATAAATTGTATGAATCATTGTTGAACCTCATGGATGCAGTCCTTCAAGCTCATGGAAGTCACACAAAATATTAAATATGGCTCTAATAGCACTACAACTTTATTCACCAATGTTATGCGACATATCTTTGTATCAGAAGTTAATTATTTGCTTGAATTTCACATTACTTCCTGCGGGCGACAAAACATTTGTCTTTCCAAAATCTGACCTTTCTGTGTTCATTAAATGATCAATATTTCAGCTTTGCAGCAACTTTATTTTCATAACCTAAACCAAATTTGTGAGGGTTTCAGCTTTTAAAAGAGTAATTTATAAAACCAATGGATGAATTTAAAGTCAGGTTATAAGCTTTTATTTACATAACATGGCATGGATAAGTGACAGAACTTCTGTCAGGGACTGTATATATATATATATGTATATATATATATATATATATATATATATATATATATATATATATACACATATATATTATATCATGATCACCCTGCTGTGTAATACAATGGACTTGGTTACTAATGTACACGGTGTAACCATAGTTTCTAATAATATTACACTTAAGATGGTTATCCAACCCTCTTTAGAAAGAATTCACCAAGACAAATTCCTATGCAAGACAAAGTACATTATATGGGCCCTTAGCAGTACAATAATGTGTCTGTGACTGCTTTTGAGGAGGAAGAGAAACTCTTTAAATCTTGGGCTCCTGTGCAGCTCCACCAATTGCACGATTGGTATATCCACCCCTTGAACTTGTCGTTAGGTAAACCTTTAGCTGCCTATTTTATTTAAAAAACAATATTTTCAATTTTGTTATTCTGGTATTTGTAGTCCAACCATTGTTTTATTACTTTGGTTGATCACCTCTGAACTCACGCAAGCTCTACTATGACAATATACATACGGTACACAGGTACTGTTATACATGGATGGTTTTACTGGGGTATAAACTTGTATGCATTATATGTATAATGAAGAATGATATTATATAAAGGTCAGAAAATTCTTCACAGTGTGATTTTGGTTTTGTGTTTGCAGAACGGTGGATATGGAATATTAGCCGTCCTTCTAATTTTAAATTTGTTGATATTTTGCGTGTCCTTATCCATCTCCATTTTTGGTTGTCGTTCATTGTCAAAACTATCTTCAAATAGTCCTCAGGTAAGAGATCAGACTATTTACACTGGATAAAATGTGTGGATACTATGCATTCCCCCAAACCTCCAAATTAATAGACTGATCTTCATGAATAAGTAAGCACAGGCACTAATGAAAAATGTCATTTGGTCTAGTTGACCTGCTCTTTCCGTCAGAAGCGTAACTAGAGTCCTATTGGCCCTGTGAAAAAAGTATGGTAATATGTACAGGCCACTGTAGCATTTTACATCCTAAAAGGTATATGTATGTGACCCACCACACACACCTGACATAAAAAAAGGAAAAAGAATACAGTTAAAATATATAAAACTCAGAGAACATTTTCTGAGTAATACTTCTAAATAATATTCATACACTTTCTAGAAAACAAATATCACCATATTGGTACTGAACAAGTTGACTAAATGAAAACTAATATGCCAAATAAACCACACAATGGGTAAAAATACCAAAACAATGACCATATATTATCACCACAGTGTCTGAATATAACCACCATCCTGTAGCTCCTGTAACAAGATCCACTATACCAAAACCAAAGTACCAATAACACCACACACAATGAATGTGTAGCGCCCCTGACTAAACCAGGGTGCTAAAGTACCGCCCCGCGGGCTCGGCTGTGACCGCCGAGCCGTTCGGATTCGTGCTCGTACTGCGGGGGTCACGTCGCTCTGCAAGGGGGGAGTTGGCGCCACACGCGGGGATTTGGGTGTTTGGTTTGAAGTGATAGTTCGTGACGCCACCCACGGGTTGTGGTGATTGGTGTGGGGGCCCCCGGGAGCGGTGTAGTAGCGCAGCTAGGTGTTGACCCCTCCGTGGGTAGGGGATGTTGGTCCCGGGGTCCGGTGGGCTGGGGCCCGGGTGCAGGGTGTAGTGTTGCGGTGCAGCACGGCGCGGTGCCGGATAGCACTGGTGTACTCACTCTGACACAAAACACTGGAGTCGCTGGTAAACCAAACGGAGTGATGAACGGGGCCGGCTGCAGCTTTTCCCAGATTAGGTTGGTAATGTCCGCCTTTCTCCTGCACCTCTGTATGTGAATCTTGACTCCTGTGCCTAGGCACTGGTAGTCCGCTCCCCAACGTGTATCTGTCGTAAGAGCCCGTTTGCCCGCAGACGCTGGCCCTTTGGATCTCTGGCCCTTGGCGGTGGCACTAATCCGGAATGGTTGGGCTGTTGCCTTCAATCGGGACTTAGGTGGGAATGAACCCCTTAGGTCCAGACCGCAATCAGTTAATTTGACTATGGTGGTGGCTTCTAGCCTAGTTCGGGGTCCGAGTACCCTGCCTGGTGCTCCGGTATCCAGTTGGCTCCCCAATTTGGTTTCGGCGGGCCACTACCCTGTCCCGGTCCCTTTTGGTTCCACCGGTCTTATTCCCGGTCTCCTGCAGGAGGCCACTACCATCTGCCTCCTTGCCAATGGTGACTGGGCTCCAACCCAGCCACCGGAGTAGTCTTTGGCAGGCCTGAGCACAGGTCTGCTTCTGGACTTGAACTTGACCCTTCCAGGGCCTGAGCTAGACTTCAACTCTCTGATTTCCCGCCTCCAGGCCTGTGAACTCCTCGGTGGGTGGAGTCAACCACCTGGCTCCACCCCCCCTGGTGTGGACATCAAACTTGGAGGGTGGTAGTTTGACTGCTGTTACCTAACTGGGAAGGGGGGGTGTAGTGTTGTTGTGTCTACCTGGGACGACCTGGATAGTCCAGGGCATCACACTACAGGGAACTGTATCCTGTCTTCCAGGGTACAGGACCCAACCCCCATGGTTCCAGGTTCCCAATAACATGTGTCACACCATTAGCACTACAAATCCCAACCACACCTCACATCAAACCTGTCAGACACACCAGTGGGATGGTCAAGCTGGAGTAGAACCACCCATAGGGGTCAGGCAGACTGGTGGGAGGGGGGAAGTGAGTTTAGAGTCAGCTCTCAGCGTGAGAGGAGCTGGAGTGGTAGCTCTGGAAGGGGAGCTGAAGAGGAGGAGAGTTGAGAGTAGCCCTCAAAGAGAAAGGAGCTGGGAGTTGTAGCTCACAGGGAGCGAGACCAAGGTTGGGTCGGAGACAGTGGTCCGGGACCACAGGAGTCGGTGACCAGTGGCAGTGACATTGGAAAGGATATGACGGACATACTCTAGGAGGACTGTCGACATCAGAACTCCAAAAGAACTGACCGATACCGATCATGGCAGGGTACAGGACCCTAGGTCAGGAGCAGGTTTATCCATCCTGATAATTAACCTGGGAAGGAGAGTATCTTCACAAACTTCCCTAACAGCTCAGAGATTGAAGGCACCAGCACAACGCAGGGGATAGGGTTCTCCATAAAAAGCAGCCCCATTGAAATCCCAAGTGCCAGCCATCAAGAGCACAGCTGCCCTACATACAGGTAGCGGGGCCCAAACAGCTTCATGCCAAGGGGCTGTCGCGGGCGGTGGGGCGCTGCGCTCACCACGCTCGGGTCCGGCTCTGCTGCTGCTGCTGCTTGGTGGCTCGAGCGGTGGGCCGGATCTGGGGACTCGAGCGACGCTCCTCGCCCGTGAGTGAAAGGGGTAGTTTGGTTTGGGGATTTGGTCCGTGACGCCACCCACGGGTTGTGGTGAGGTTGGGCACCACCGCTGCTGGTGACGGGGATCCCGGGAGCGATGGCAGGGAGCAGCTGGGATGTTGTTTTCCCCTCCATGGGTAGGGGTTGGTGGTCCTGGGGCCCGGTGAGATGACGGGGAGGCAGGGTTGGCAAGGTGCAGGGTCGCTTGGACTGCGCAGCGCGGTGCCGGATGGCACAGTAGTACTTACTCAGCTGTTAGGAAACCCCTGGGGTTCCGGTCACTGACGGATTTGACCTATTTAACGGCGACTCCAAGCCTGGTCGGGTCCGCAGGCCCTGCCGGTTTGTGCTGGCTTCACTTCGCTCCCCGGTTCGGTACCGGCGGGCCACCGCCCATCCCCGGTCCTATGGTTCCGCGTTGATCTGCCTCTCCTGCAGACGGCCACCACCGTCTGCCAACCCTGCTCTTGGTGCCCGGGCCGCACACCCGCACAGGTCAGTCTGCTCCTCTCCTACCACTTCCCTAACTGAACTCTCTCTGGTCTCAACTCAACTGACTTCCTTTTCCCGCCTCCAGGACTGTGAACTCCTCAGTGGGTGGGGCCAACCGCCTGGTTCCACCCCACCTGGTGTGGACATCAACCCCTGGAGGGAGGCAACAAGGATTTTGTGTCTGGCTGATGTGCCTATCTCGGGGTGGGGGTGCATGTTGTAGTACCTGTGACGACTTGGCTAGTCCAGGGCACCACAGGGCAACAACAGACAACTAAAATTGTGCACGGAGGCAGGGTCTGGACTATCAAGTGACACCGGTGAAAGTGGACACCTGGACCGGCTCCCTTGTAGTGATGCACAGAGCCTTTGGTTTATTATCAGTGTGAGCGTCTGCTTTATAATCCTCATCCTGCACTACGACTACCCACAGTGAGTAACCTGATGCCCTTGTACACTGCGCTCCCAAACATCCCCCCAAAATCCACAGAGGCCGAGGCCTTCCCTACCTGAAGAGGAACTGACACCTTGCTGCTCCACACCATCTGCCCTGGTACTCCTTCCAGCAGTGGCAGTACTCCCATTGCCGCAACCCTCAGGTGGCGTCACGATTTTCTCTCCTGTAAATATCCCCTTTCCAAGGATTGGAGTGTTAGCCGAACCCGGGTCCTGACCCCTCGAGCCACAACCACCCAGGATACGAGCACCCTGGTCTGCGCCGGGGAGGCACAAATACATTTCACCTCACCATAACCAAACTACATTTTACCACCACATTGTGACCAATTAACACTACCAAACTGATCTTTGGCAAAAACCACAGTACGAACGATAATACTACCATCAGTGACATTATACACAGGAGCTGTCGCGGGTGGGGAGGAGGCCGCCGCCGCCGCTGCGCTCTCGCTGGCGCTCGGGTCCGGCGCTGCTGCTGCTGCTTGGTGGCTCGAGCGGTAGGCCGGATCTGGGTACTCGAGCGGCGCTCCTCACCCGTGCAGTGAAAGGGGGTGGTTTGGGTTTAAGGAGTTGGTCCGTGACACCACCCATGGTTTGTGGTGAGGTTGGGACACCACCGCTGCTCTGGACGAGGATCCCAGGAGTGATGACAGGTAGCAGCCGAGATGTTTCTCTCCCCTCCGTGGGTAGGGGGTTGGTGGTCCCGGGGCCCAGTGAGGTGGGACAGGGAGGCAGGGTTGGCGAGGTGCAGGGTCGCGGGGGCAGCGCGGTGCCAGACGGCACGGTGGTACTCACTCAGCCAATGATGGATACAGAGTCTCCGATAAAACAAACGGCTGGATGGACGGGTCCCGCAGCCGGCTGCTGTTGTTACCCCCAGAAGGTTGGTGGTGGCTGCCTTTCCCTGCACCTGTTGTGTATCTTCGGTCCCGATGGCTTCGCACCGGTAACCCGCTCCCCAGCTTGGATATGGGCCAGAGGAGCCCCTTTTGCTCGAAGGCTCTGGCCCTGGGAATTCTAACTGTGGCGGTAGTTGTATTTCCCTTTCTCGGTTTGGACGGTTGCCTTCAGTCGGGTCTTTGTTGCTAGGAAACCCCTGGGGTTCCAGTCGCTAACGGATTTGACCGGTTTAACGGCAACTCCAAGCCTGGTCGGGGTCCGTAGGCCCTGCCGGTTTGTGCTGGCTTCTCTTCGCTCCCCGGTTCGGTACCAGCGGGCCACCGCCCGTTCCCGGTCCTACGGGTCCGCGTCAATCAGCCTCTCCTGCAATCAGCCTCACCACCATCTGCCAACCTTGCTCTTGGTGCCCGGGCCACGTACCCGGACATTTGTGTGTGACTGATGTGCCTATCTCGGGGTGTGGGGTGTGTGGGGTGTGTTGTTGCAGTACCTGTGACGACCTGGCTTGCCCAGGGTGCCACAGAGCTCTAGATCATAGAAATTCTTTGTTTCCCCCAAAATAATACAGGGTCTAATATTATTTTTTGGCTCCAAAAGAGGAGCTTGGACTTACTTTTGGGGATGTCTTATATTTTGTATTGTTTCAGAGATTGGAACTTGTGTTAATGAAAAATGAAAATTCACCTCCTTCCCTGCCCAGCCCTCTGCTAGCATCAGTGATTGAAACTTGTGTAAATAATATAATGAATACTCACCCCTGCCCCACCCACCCCTCTTTGCCAGTTGTCAGTGATTCACTCAGCAGCATAGAAATACACGCTGATACACTTGGGTGCGCTGCGGTCCTCAGGCAGTAATATGAAAGTTTGAGTGAATAACACCCAAAACAGAGGGGTGTGCAATGAAGGGGTTGAAACTTCATTATTTCAGTAACAAAATTTGTAATCACTGACCCCGGATTATGGGTGGGAAGAGGGATGAATATTTATTCCATTAACTAGCTGTCATGTGACTACAAACTTAAACATGCACCAGTAAAAGTTACATATCCCTAAAGGGTTGTTCAAGCTTTATTTCAGTATACTATTATTATAATGACCGCAGCTAGGGCTTAGTTTTAGAGTAGGGTCTTTATTTTAAGTATACTTCAAAAATATACTGTATATACTGTGCCTTATTGGTGGCCATCACTAATAGACATGGCCGTGCGTGCACAGTGCACACTGACACTGCTGTGTATACATCACAGGAGAGGCTGAAGACATACATACACATTACTGGAGAGGGGGGCATTCAGCTCTGTGGTGGGGGAACATACAGCTCTAGGAGATATACAGCACTGGAGTAGGGGGACAAAACATATGAGGATGACAAAAACAAAGGTTAAAAACATGACTGACAAGAGAAAATGAATGGATGAAATAAGGTGAAGGACACTGATTATAGATAAGTATATAAGAAGTATATAAACAAAGTAGTGTCCGCAGAGAAATAATATAATTCCAAAACACACAATACATGGCTATAGCGCCTCACCATAAAGGTAATGTGGAAGTAAAGCCTGCTTTACACGTTGCAATTTCGCATACGATATCGTATGCGATTTGCAACGCCCCCATCGTATGTGTGCACGTTCAATTTGTTGAACGTGCCGCACAAACGATTAACCCCCGTCACACGTACTTACCTGTCCATACGACCTTGATGTGGGCGGCGAATGTCCACTTCCTGGAGTGGGAGGGACGTTCGGCGTCACATCGACGTCACGCGGCAGCCGGCCAATAGAAGCGGAGGGGCGGAGCTAAGTGGGACGTAAACATCCCGCCCACCTCCTTCCTTCCGCATTGTGGGCCGGGAGCCGCAGGACATAGGTAAGATCTGTTCATCGTTCCCGGGGTGTCACACACTGCGATGTGTGCTACCCCGGGTAAGATGAACAATCTGACGTGCAATTCTAGAGACAGGTACGATGTGTATGCGATGAACGTTTTAATGTTCAATCGCAATCGCACATACCTGTCACACACTGCAATGTAACTTACGATGCCGGATGTGCAGCACTTACGACGTGACCCCGCCGACACATTGTAAGATACATTGCAACGTGTAAAGCAGGCTTAAGTCAATAGAGGGGATCCATTAGATGCGCCAATCCTGGTGCTTTACCTGGCTCATCCAAATTACCCTGGTGCGGTGGAAATTAGCGTAATATACGCTGTCTGCTTTATCTTGTCAGGTTATCAAAATTGGGGGGACCGCCCATCATTTTTAAAAATTATTTAGTTAAATAATTACAAAAACCACATCAAAATATGGGGTACCCTACGCCATTCTTTCAAATTATTTATTTTTACACTCCACTTCCTGACTCCGTTACTGTGAGGGCAACCAGTTACAGATGCAGGCACAGAGAGTAGTGGTGCAGTCTGACTCCAACCAATCACAGACACCAGCATAGAGGGTTAACGGGGGGAAGCAGGACTGCAACCAAAGAGAGTGATACAGAGGGTGGGTGGGGGAAACAGTGAATATTCATGAGAATTAATGAGCAAACCTGGAAGCTGTGTTACAGCAGCGGGGAGACTTGGTAAGTATAATTCTATAATAAATAAAAAATGTAAAAAGAAACAACTTTTGAAAAATATGGAGAAATAAAAAAATTAAAAAAAAAAGTTCAAATCCCCCCCCTTCACCTTATTAAAAATAAAACAGATAAAAAAATTAAAAATATACACATATTTGGTATTGCCGCACTCAGAAATGCCCGATATATCAAAATATAAAATCAAGTAATCTGATGGGTACACAACGTGGTGACAAAAAACATCCAAACGGCAAAATTATGACAAATTCAGATTTTTCTTTTTAATCCTTTAACTAAAAGTAAAAGTATACATGTTTGGTACCTATGAACTTTTACCGACCTGAGGCATCATACTGACACATCAGTTTTATCATATAATGAAGACGGTGAATAAAATATTCCAAAAAAAATTGTGCAATTGCACTTTTTTGGCAATTTCACCGCACTTGGAATTTTTTTTCCAGTTTTCCAGTACCATGTATAGTAAAACTAATGGTTTAATTAAAAATTTACAACTCGTCCCACAAAAAACAAGCCCTTATATGGAAATATTAACGGCAAAATAAAAAAGTTACGGCTCTCGAAGAAGGGGAGGAAAAAACAAAAAAGAAAAATCGGTGGTGAAGGGGTTAAGTAAAAAAAAATGAACAGACAGTCTGGGATAAGAATAAAAATAATATCCTACTAGCTGTTTTACTTGGCATTGCCCGGGATAGTAACTAACTGTTCTTAGCTTTAACAAAATTGAATGGGTTAACAAAAAATTATTTTGCATATGTCACAAACTAAATAGACAGAAATGTTATTATTAAAAATCAAAAAGATAGAAGCATTTCACATTTTATATTCAACACCACAGATATGCAACACAAATTAACTAAATGATTACCCAAGTAATGTGAAGTACTTTATCTGCAACTCCTTATTCGAGAACCTTTTGATAAACAACATTCTTCTTCATTTTTCCCTTCTGATGCAAAGACGAACAGATTTTTGGCAGTTCTAAGGCTATGTGCACACGCTGCGGATTTACCGCGGATTTTGCTGCAGATTTGCCGTGGATTTGCTGCAGAAAATGTGTCTAACATTGCTGCAGTCATTTCCCAGCAAATACTATACAGTGCCTACAAGTAGTCTTCAACCCCCTGCAGATTTAGCAGGTTTGATAAGATGCAAATAAGTTAGAGCCTGCAAACTTCAAACAAGAGCAGGATTTATTAACACATGCATAAATCTTACAAACCAACAAGTTATGTTGCTCAGTTAAATTTTAATAAATTTTCAACATAAAAGTGTGGGTCAATTATTATTCAACCCCTAGGTTTAATATTTTGTGGAATAACCCTTGTTTGCAATTACAGCTAATAATCGTCTTTTATAAGACCTGATCAGGCCGGCACAGGTCTCTGGAGTTATCTTGGCCCACTCCTCCATGCAGATCTTCTCCAAGTTATCTAGGTTCTTTGGGTGTCTCATGTGGACTTTAATCTTGAGCTCCTTCCACAAGTTTTTAATTGGGTTAAGGTCAGGAGACTGACTAGGCCACTGCAACACCTTGATTTTTTCCCTCTTGAACCAGGCCTTGGTTTCCTTGGCTGTGTGCTTTGGGTCGTTGTCTTGTTGGAAGATGAAATGACGACCCATCTTAAGATCCTTGATGGAGGAGCGGAGGTTTTTGGCCAAAATCTCCAGGTAGGCCGTGCTATCCATCTTCCCATGGATGCGGACCAGATGGCCAGGCCCCTTGGCTGAGAAACAGCCCCACAGCATGATGCTGCCACCACCATGCTTGACTGTAGGGATGGTATTCTTGGGGTCGTATGCAGTGCCATCCAGTCTCCAAACGTCACGTGTGTGGTTGGCACCAAAGATCTCGATCTTGGTCTCATCAGACTAGAGAACCTTGAACCAGTCTGTCTCAGAGTCCTCCAAGTGATCATGAGCAAACTGCAGACGAGCCTTGACATGACGCTTTGAAAGTAAAGGTACCTCACGGGCTCGTCTGGAACGGAGACCATTGCGGTGGAGTACGTTACTTATGGTATTGACTGAAACCAATGTCCCCACTGCCATGAGATCTTCCCGGAGCTCCTTCCTTGTTGTCCTTGGGTTAGCCTTGACTCTTCGGACAAGCCTGGTCTCGGCACGGGTGGAAACTTTCAAAGGCTGTCCAGGCCGTGGAAGGCTAACAGTAGTTCCATAAGCCTTCCACTTCCGGATGATGCTCCCAACAGTGGAGACAGGTAGGCCCAACTCCTTGGAAAGGGTTTTGTACCCCTTGCCAGCCTTGTGACCCTCCACGATCTTGTCTCTGATGGCCTTGGAATGCTCCTTTGTCTTTCCCATGTTGACCAAGTATGAGTGCTGTTCACAAGTTTGGGGAGGGTCTTAATTAGTCAGAAAAGGCTGGAAAAAGAGATAATTAATCCAAACATGTGAAGCTCATTGTTCTTTGTGCCTGAAATACTTCTTAATACTTTAGGGGAACCAAACAGAATTCTTGTGGTTTGAGGGGTTGAATAATAAATGACCCTCTGAATAAACGTTTCACAATTTAAAAAAAAAAAATAAAAAAAGAAATAACATTCTTTTTTGATGCAGTGCATTTCACACTTCCAGGCTGATCTACAGTCCAAATGTCACAATGCCAAGTTAATTCCGAATGTGTAAACCTGCTAAATCTGCAGGGGGTTGAATACTACTTTTAGGCACTGTAGGTATAAAAAGATGCTGTGCGCACATTGCCTTTTTTATACCCGCGGATTTTCCGCTACGGAATTAATGAGCATGTCACTTCTTTTCCGCAGGTACCTGCGGCTTTTCAGGGACCAACCTGCAGAAAATCCGCAGTAAATTTGCGACAAACCGCGGTAAAACCGCATGCGGATTTTGTTGCGATTTTGGTGCGTTTTTTTACTGCGTATGTGGGATTCTGTAAGAGGATCTGGATTTTCCTTAAGAAAAAGCCACTTTCTAGTGTGCACATGGCCTAACTCTTGAACAGGCCACGTAAAGTTGAACATGCAAAAAGCATAGAGATTGCAAATCGATTCTTGCTACTTTCAAGGATTGTCCCTGTGCCTTGTTAATGGACAGTGCAAATCCCAGTCGATCTGGAAACTGGAGGCGTTAAAAATCAAAAGGCAAATCAGGTGGAATGAGTGGAATTGTTGGAATGAAAATGTCCTCTTTTTTTGCCACATCCTGTCAGAATGGTTGCTTTAATTACATGTAGAAACTAGTTCTTAATCAAGAGTCTTGTTCCAGCTTTGGTGGATCTAAATTTCTCAACAGCAGAATAGGTGCTCCAGGATTTAAAAAGAGGTTATGTGGAGGAAGTCCTTGTGGCTCTAAGGAGTTGAATAACTTTGCTTTATTGAATAATGCATGAACAGGTTTTGCCACTGTATCCACTGACTTCCTGCACACACCTGGAAGGAGACTTAGAATTTGAAGATTGATCTTCCTATCATTTTTTGGAGCTAGAATAGCCCTATCACACAGTCAGCCAGACTTTCTGAAATTGTGTTGAATGTTTGGAAATACCTTTCCTCTGTAAGGCCATGTGTGCACTAGAAAGTGACTCTTTCTCAAGGAAAATCCGGACCCTCTGAAAGAATCCCGCACCCCCGGTAAAAACTGTGGTAAAACCGCACCCGCATTTTTGCCTTGGTTTGCCGTGGATTTACCGCGGATTTACCACAGATTTCCTGCAAATTGGTCCCCACGGTTATTACTATTATCTAGGGCAAAAAACGCAGGTACCTGCGGAAAAGAAGTGACATGCACATTAATTCTGCAGTGGAAAATCCGTGTGCAAATCTGCGGGTATGAAAAAATGCAATGTGCGCACAGCATTTTTTAAAACCCATAGGATTTGCTAGAGAATGACTGCAGAAAAGTTATTATTATTATTTATTATTATAGCGCCATTTATTCCATGGCGCTTTACAAGTGAGAGAGGGTATACGTACAACAATCATTAACAGTACAAGACAGACTGGTATAGGAGGAGAGAGGACCCTGCCCGCGAGGGCTCACAGTCTACAGGGAATGGGTGATGGTACAATAGGTGAGGACAGAGCTGGTTGCGCAGTGGTCTACTGGACTGAGGGCTATTGTAGGTTGTAGGCTTGTTGGAAGAGGTGGGTCTTGAGGTTCCTCTTGAAGCTTTCCACGGTAGTGGAGAGTCTGATGTGCTGAGGTAGAGCGTTCCAGAGTATGGGGGATGCACGGGAGAAATCTTGTACGCGATTGTGGGAAGAGGAGATAAGAGAGGAGCAGAGAAGGAGATCTTGTGAGGATCTGAGGTTGCGTGCAGGTAGGTACCGGGAGACTAGGTCACAGATGTAGGGAGGAGACAGATTGTGCATCGCTTTGTATGTCATGGTTAATGTTTTGAACTGGAGTCGTTGGGCGATGGGAAGCCAGTGAAGGGATTGGCAGAGTGGCGAGGCTGGGGAGTAGCGAGGGGAGAGGTGGATTAAGCGGGCCGCAGAGTTTAGGATAGATTGGAGGGGTGCAAGAGTGTTGGAAGGGAGGCCAGAGAGCAGGAGGTTGCAGTAGTCGAGGCGGGAGATGATGAGGGCATGCACTAATGTTTTTGCTGATTCTTGGTTAAGGAAAGCACGGATCTGGGAGATATTTTTGAGTTGTAATCGGCATGAGTTGAAGAGGGCTTGGATGTGTGGCTTGAAGGATAGAGCAGAGTCGAGGGTTACTCCAAGGCAACGAGCTTGTGAGACTGGGGTGAGTGAGCCACCATCAAGTTTGATGGAAAGGCTTGTTGGAGGAGATGAGTGAGGAGGAGGAAAGACAATGAACTCTGTTTTGTCCATGTTAAGCTTTAGGAATCGCGCAGAGAAGAAGGATGAAATAGCAGACAGACATTGTGGAATTTTGGTTAGTAGAGAGGTAATGTCAGGTCCAGAGAGGTAGATCTGTGTGTCATCGGCGTAGAGATGATACTGGAAGCCGTGGGACTCTATGAGCTGTCCCAGGCCGAAGGTGTAGATGGAGAACAGCAGGGGTCCAAGAACTGAGCCTTGGGGGACACCGACAGATAGGGGGCGAGATGAGGAAGTGGTGTGAGAATGGGAGACGCTGAAAGTTCGGTCGGTTAGGTATGAGGAGATCCAAGATAGGACCAAGTCTGTGATGCACAGGGATGAGAGAATCTGTAGTAGTAGGGAATGGTCTACTGTGTCGAAGGCAGAGGACAGGTCCAGGAGGAGGAGGATAGAGTAGTGTCGCTTGGCTTTGGCGGTTACTAAATCATTGGTGACTTTGGTTAGGGCAGTTTCAGTAGAGTGATGAGGTCGGAAGCCAGATTGAAGCCGGTCAAAGAGGGAGCAGGAGGAGAGGTATGAGGACAATTCAAGATGGACATGCTGTTCCAGTAGTTTTGAGGCGTAGGGGAGAAGGGATATGGGGCGATAGTTTGACACAGAGGATGGGTCAAGGGAGGGCTTTTTGAGGATGGGTGTAATAGAGGCATGTTTAAAGCATGAAGGGAATACACCAGTTGTTAGTGATAGGTTGAAGAGATGGGTTAAGGCTGGGATGAGAACTGCAGTGATGTTGGGGATGAGGTGCGATGGGAGCGGGTCCAGTGCACAGGTGGTTAGATGTGATCTTGAGAATAGAGTGGAGAGATTGTTTTCTGTCATGGTGGAGAAGCTGGATTTGGAGGAAGAGGGATGAGTAGCTATGATGAGGGGCTGTGGTGATTGTGGGCCAAAGCTTGCTCTGATGTTGTCAATCTTCTGCTTGAAGAAAGAGGCAAAGTCTTCAGCTGAGAGGAGAGGAGAGGGAGGTGGTGCTGGAGGATGGAGGAGAGAATTGAAAGTGTTGAATAGCTGTTTAGGGTTGTGAGAGAGAGAAGATATGAGGGATGAGAAGTAGGTTTGTTTTGCAGCAGTGAGTGTGGACTTGAATGTGGTGAGGGACTCTTTATATGCAATGAAGTGCTCAGTGGAATGAGACCTCTTCCATCTGCACTCAGCAATTCTGGAAGCCCGTCTTAGTTCTTTAGTCTGCCTCGTGTGCCAGGGTTGCCTGTTGATTGTGCGGGTTTTGGTGTGTGTGAGGGGGGCAGCTGATTCGAGAGCTGCAGAGATTGTAGTGTCGTATAAAGTTGCAGTGGCATCTGCATCATGTAGAAATGTAATGTCTGTGAGGGGGAGAAGGGACTGAGAAAGGGCGTGTAAATCAATGTGTTTGATATTTCTGCGAGGGTGTGGAAGTTTGTGGAGGGGGGGTGGCGTACTTGGAGAAGAGAGGGAAGAGAATGTGAGTAGGTTGTGGTCAGACAGGGGGAGAGGCGAGTTAGAGAGGATAGATAGGGAACAGAGGCGAGTGAAGATGAGGTCCAGCGTGTGGCCATCTTTGTGAGTAGCTGCAGAAGACCATTGGGTGAGGCCAAAGGAGGAAGTGAGTGTTAGAAGTTTGGAGACAGATGAGTGGGAAGTGTCAATGGGGATGTTGAAATCACCCATGATGATGGTGGGGATGTCGGTGGAAAGGAAGTGTAGTAGCCAGGTGGTGAAATGGTCAAAAAAGGCAGTGGCTGGCCCTGGAGGGCGGTAAATGACAGCCAGTTGAAGGTTGGAGGGGGCGTAGATGCGTACGGAGTGCACCTCGAAAGAGGGAAGAGTAACAGAGGGTGGTAGTGGAATTGGTGTAAAGTGTAATACTTATTATATGTTCTGAGGATTTCGATAGCGTAGGGCAATGATCAGCAGAGACGAGTTTTTGATACAAGATGTTTTATAATCTGTAACCACGGTAGATAACAACAGAACAAACACAGCAGTACAAATACACAAAATACCTTCCCGAAACGGAGCGGAGGGAATTCCCGGGACCACGCACCGGACTCCCCCAGGGAGACCACCAGAGCGAACCCCTATACAGGGACTGTCCGGCAATCACCCCGGAAGGCCTAAATGCGCAGCAGCCGGGACACAAGGGGCAAGCGGTAAAAGTCCAGGAGTGTCCGTACGGGATGATTGTCCAGAGTGGTTACGAACCAGAGAGAACCAGGCAGAGTGCTGACCGAAGATGGCAGACGGAATCCGGGCACAGCTTGAGAAACCGGGTAAGGTCCAGAGGCGGTCGGTCGGTAGTCTTTAGGAGGATCCAAAAGCAATCAGGATTAGCAGCAGCAAAGCAGGAGCACACAGCAAGCAGTATACTCAGGCACTGGACTGGGCTGAGAGGCGGCCTTTTAAGCAGCTGGACAGGAAGTAGGGCAACAGAACCTTAAACTCCATGTTAACTGAGGGCAAGCTCATTCAAAAGAGAACTGGAAAACCTGGAAACCTGACATTACTCCCCCCCCAGAGACGGCCTCAGGACGGATCAGGGCCCGGCTTGTCCGGGAACCGTCGATGAAACTGAGCGATCTTCCGGGGTGCCCGAATGTTACCCACCGGTTCCCAGGAATCGTCCTCGGGGGCGTACCCCTGCCAACGTACCAGATATTGAAGCCGACGACGATGGAGCCGGGAGTCAATAATGTCCTCAACCACGAACTGCTCCTCGCCGTCGACCATCACAGGCGGAGGAGGAGGCACAACACGACCACGAAACGTATTAGGGGAGACAGGTTTGAGGAGAGACACATGAAAGACCGGGTGTACCTTTAGATGGTGCGGCAACCGTAGCCGACAGGCCACAGGGCTCACGATCCCGGTGATCTTAAACGGACCGATGAATTTTTGTCCCAGCTTCTGCGAAGGAACACCCAATCTCAGGTTTTTGGTGGACAACCATACAGAGTCCCCTACCTTGTACATGGGTGCCGGTTTCCGGTGAGTGTCGGCCGACCTCTTGTAACGCTCCTGGGCCGTAGCCACAGTGTCCTTCAGAACCTCCAGATTTTGTCGTAGCTCTGTCAATCTGTCCTCCACCGCTGGCACCGAAACCGCAACCGGTGACCTAGGCAAAACAGTCGGATGGTAACCCAAGTTAGCGAAAAAGGGCGTTACCTTAGTGGAGCTGCTCTGAGTGTTGTTATACGAGAACTCCACCAACGGAAGCATCTTCAACCAATCGTCTTGGAGATGGCTGACATAACATCGAAGGTATTGTTCCAGGGTTTGATTCGTCCGTTCGGTTTGCCCATTCGTCTGAGGATGGTATGCAGAAGACAAACAGACATCAATCTGGAGTGCCGTACAAAACCCCTTCCAGAATCTAGACGTGAACTGCACGCCCCGGTCAGAGATGATCTCGTCTGGTACCCCATGCAATCGGAATACATTCTGGATAACCAAATCCACTGTCTCTGCGGCTGAGGGAAGACCGGTACACGGAATGAAGTGAGCAGCTTTAGTCAATCGATCTACCACCACTAAAATGGTATTGTGTCCGCATGAGACTGGCAACTCCACAATAAAATCCATTGAGATAGACCCCCAAGGGCGAGATGGCACGGGTAACGGTTGGAGGAGTCCCGTAGGAGCCACACGAGGGACCTTGCACCGGGCACAAACCACACATGAGTTGACATAGTCCTTCACATCCTTTAAACAAGTAGGCCACCAGAAAAAACGGCTCAGAAATTCTTGCGTCTTCTGTACCCCCCTATGACCAGCCAACACGGAGTCATGGACCAACTTGAGAACCCGAAGTCTTACGGCCTCCGGGACATAAATGCGTCGCTCTCTCAACCACACACCATTCCGAAGAACAAGAGTTACATCATTCGGGGGGGCAGCAAGAAATACGTCACCATCATAGGCCAGCTTGATGTCCTTCCACAAGTCCTGGTCCTGGAGTACTCCAACGAAATTGGCATCCGATAACACGGTCTGAGACGGGGTTCCAGGCACGGAGTCCACGGCGTGGATTCGGGACAAGGCATCGGCTTTCCCATTACGTGAACCTGGACGGTATGTAACGATAAAATTGAATTGGTTAAGAAATAGGCTCCAACGGGCTTGCCGTGGAGACAGGCACCTGGCAGACTTAAGAAATTCCAGATTACGGTGATCCGTGAGTACTATCACTTGCTGTGCGGCTCCCTGTAAGTGGTGTCTCCATTCCTTGAAAGCGGAAATAATCGCCAATAATTCCTTGTCCGCAATGTCGTAGTTCCTTTCTGCAGGGGACAACCGGCGGGAAAAGAAGGCACACGGATGCAAGAGACTCTTGTCCCCGGTCCTTTGAGAAAGAATGGCCCCTAATGCATAGTCGGAAGCGTCGACCTCCACGATAAAGGGAAGTGCGGGATTCGGATGGACTAATATTGGCGCTGAGGTAAAACATACCTTGAGACGATGGAATGCTTCCTGGGCCTGGGCGGACCACACAAACTTCTGTCCTTTCTTGGTTAACAGAGTGATGGGACGGACAATATCTGAAAAGTTACGGATAAAGCGTCGGTAAAAGTTGGCAAAACCGACAAAGCGTTGTACCTCCTTGATGTTTCCCGATTCCGGCCAGTCCAGAATGGCTTGTATCTTGCCAGATTCCATGTTTAGTCCCTGAGGAGAGATGACATAACCTAAGAATTGTATTTGTGAGCAGTGGAACTCGCATTTCTCCAGCTTAATGTACAGGTGGTTTTCCCTCAGACGGGTAAGTACGGTCTTGACGTGCTCCTGGTGTTCCTGTAGAGAATCAGAAAAGATTAGGATATCGTCCAGATAGATCACCATGAATTGGTCCATGATATCCCTAAAAATATCGTTAACTAGATGTTGAAATGCTGCGGGAGCGTTACAAAGTCCAAAAGGCATCACTAGGTACTCAAAATGTCCGTACCGACATCGGAACGCGGTCTTCCACTCGTCTCCGGGACGTATACGAAGCAGATTATATGCCCCACGGAGGTCCAATTTGGTGAATATTTTTGCCTGTTGGACCCTCTCCAATAGCTCAGGAATCAACGGTAACGGATACCGGTTCCGGATGGTTATTTTATTCAGTTCCCGGTAGTCAACACAGGGTCTCAGAGTCCCCTCCTTCTTTTTCACGAAAAAGATGGGTGCCCCTGCGGGTGAGGTAGACGGACGAATAAATCCCTTGGCTAGGCTTTCATCAATGTACTCTTTTAGCGCTCCTAGCTCAGGTGCCGCCAACGGGTAGACATGACCAAACGGAATCTCCGCCCCTGGGAGTAAGTCTATGGGGCAATCATACGGTCTATGCGGGGGAAGTCGGTCGGCTTTTCTTTTGTCGCATATATCAGCGAAGTCACGGTAAACCGGGGGTAAAACAGGTACCTGTACAGTGCTCTCCGTATTTGGTGGTACTGGAACCGGAACAGTTGGACTAATGGTCGGAATATTCTGCGGTGGGAAGGATATTTCCTTAGTTTCCCAATCGATGACCGGATTTGTAGACCGTAGCCACGGAATACCTAGAATAATCGGAAAATGAGGAGAAGAAATTAGCATGAAAACAAGGGTCTCCTGCTGACCTGGCTTCATGACGCATTCTAGCGGTACGGTTTCCCGATCGACTGGTCCAGAGATTAACGGAGATCCGTCTACCGTCTCCATGGTAACCGGTGAGGATCTTTGCTGAGTCCGGATACCGTGTTTCCTGGCAAAAGAAGTGTCCATGAAATTTCCCCCTGCCCCAGAGTCTATCATTGCAGAGGTAGGAATTAGTTGTCCCTCCCAACGGATCTGAATGGGGAGTGAGCAATGGGTATATTTCCCTTCTGAGTCCTTCGGTGAGGTTGACATTACAGTCAAGGGAAATACCGCATCCAAGTGTCCACTTGCCTCAGAGATATCGGACTCTGCGTCCGTGTTGTCACACTCTGCCATGGCTGCCAATACCTTATTTGGGCGATTCGGACGTTTCGGGCAGTCGATCAAGAAATGGTCCGATTGACCGCAATAGAAACACAAACGCTCACGGAGCCGGTGTTCGCGACGTTCATTGGTCTCTCGCTTTTGCAGAGAGTCCACTTGCATAGGAACGTCCTCGGCCTCCCGTGGCGTCCTGAGAGCGGGTTCTCTGGAAGGAAATGTAAAGTTGTTTACACGGTTTACAGCTGCCCATTTTTCCTGTCTACGTTCCGTCAAGCGGGTATCAATACGCACACAATGCTGGAGAAACAGGTCAAAATCCCCTGGAGATTCGGAACGAGCTAATTCGTCCTTGATGGTACCGGACAACCCCTTTCTGAAAACAGACAATAATGCATTGTTTCCCCAGTCGGTGTCTACCACTAACCTCTTAAATTCAGTGGCGTATTCAACGACAGAACGCTTTCCCTGACGTAAGGAAAGGAGAGCCGATTCAGCGGTAGCACGGCGATTCGGATCATCAAACATCTGCGCCATTGCGGTCAGAAAATCATCTAGGTGATTTAAACGGATGTCCCGGTTCTCTATCATAGGATTAGCCCAAGCCAGTGCTCGTGAGGTTAATAACATAATTATACATAACACTTTGGACCGGTCAGAACGGTAATAATCAGCATGTACATCAAAAAACAGTATACATTGGTTCACAAATCCACGAAACTGACTACGGTCACCATTGAAACGGAATGGGGGTAACCTAGGCATACCGGCAGCTGATACGGACGTAGTGGGGACGGCTTCCTGAGCCTCCACTCTGACTTGCAAGTCCTGTATAGCCGGCCCCAGTACCTGGTGATCATGGCCCAGCTGTGCCTCCACATCTCTAAGTTTAGTCTGCACCACCTCCATCTCCTGCTGCAAGGAGTTAATCATAGAAAAGAGCTGATCTACTCCTCGTGTCTCAGTCATTGCCCCAGCGAAATCCTCTTATGGCCTGAGTATAATGTAATACTTATTATATGTTCTGAGGATTTCGATAGCGTAGGGCAATGATCAGCAGAGACGAGTTTTTGATACAAGATGTTTTATAATCTGTAACCACGGTAGATAACAACAGAACAAACACAGCAGTACAAATACACAAAATACCTTCCCGAAACGGAGCGGAGGGAATTCCCGGGACCACGCACCGGACTCCCCCAGGGAGACCACCAGAGCGAACCCCTATACAGGGACTGTCCGGCAATCACCCCGGAAGGCCTAAATGCGCAGCAGCCGGGACACAAGGGGCAAGCGGTAAAAGTCCAGGAGTGTCCGTACGGGATGATTGTCCAGAGTGGTTACGAACCAGAGAGAACCAGGCAGAGTGCTGACCGAAGATGGCAGACGGAATCCGGGCACAGCTTGAGAAACCGGGTAAGGTCCAGAGGCGGTCGGTCGGTAGTCTTTAGGAGGATCCAAAAGCAATCAGGATTAGCAGCAGCAAAGCAGGAGCACACAGCAAGCAGTATACTCAGGCACTGGACTGGGCTGAGAGGCGGCCTTTTAAGCAGCTGGACAGGAAGTAGGGCAACAGAACCTTAAACTCCATGTTAACTGAGGGCAAGCTCATTCAAAAGAGAACTGGAAAACCTGGAAACCTGATATAAAGGAGCATTGGTCGGACAGGAGCAAACCATCTCCTCCACCATGCTTGTTACTGGGGCGGGGTGTGTGAGAGAGTTGGAGACCGCCATAAGAAAGTGCAGCAGGAGAGGCAGTGTCAGAGGGGGTGAGCCAGGTTTCTGTGATGGCGAGGAAAGAGAGTTTATTAGTGATGAAAAGATCATGAATGTAGGATAGTTTGTTGCAGACAGAGCGAGCGTTCCATAGAGCTCCTGTTAGTGGGACTGGGGGAGCGGGGGCTGGGTGAATGGCTATAAGGTTTGCGAGGTTGCGGAAATTTGTGTTAGGTTGTTGAAGAGGGTTTGAAGTGACAATAGGGATGTGGTGAGGAGGACCAGGATTTGGAGCAATATCCACAGCAGTGAGGAGAAGCAGTGAGAGTGTTAGTAAGTGGGAGCAGGAGAGGCCATGAGATGGACGTGTGTGTCTGGAGACACTGGGTGAAATGTGGAGGAAAATATCTGAGGGGAAGGTGAGATGGGTGGGGAGGATGGAGGGAGAGATGAATAGTTCATTACTGGGTTTAGGGATCAGAGGGAGCAGTAAAAAGTGTAGAATTATAGAGGTGAAAGGTAAGAGACACATGAACATTGTTTACTGTGACTATGTATCCAGTTACCTTCCTGTCAATTACGGCCCAGTTCTGGCCTAATTCAATGCATCATACTTATATGGTGCAGACTTGTCATGGTGCAGACTTTGAGCTGCCCCAGTATATACACATACAAGTGCACTCAGCTGTGAAGGGGTGGGGTACAAGAATAACCCCTGGATCACTCAATCAAAAAAAAAACAGATGCAGCTTCACATAGGCAAAATAAACAAAGGTCATAAAAGGAGGGTGCAAAACAGGGGGGTAAAGATCACAGTGAGATGCTGGAGGATGTCAGGAAGATATTGAAGCAAAGAAAGAACAGGTCAGATATAGTGCAAAAGTAGAGTGTATGAATTGACATACCAGGTATTAGAACACACAGCAGAGCCAAGGGAAGTGGAGATCAGTTCATGGGAAAGTAGAGTGCATGAATTGACATACCAGGTATTAAGTTAGACACATATTCTGCGGCAAATCCGCGGTAAATCCGTAGCGTGCGCACAGGGTCTAAGTCTCGATTCTTTCTGGTGAGATGTTTCAGTAACCCTTGAGGAAGCAGCTTTTGTTCTCGTCTGTAAGTCATGCTGAGATGTTTCAGTGACCCTTGAAGAAGCAGTTCTTGTTCTCTTGTCTGTAAGGCCCTGTGCGCACGCTGCGGATTTACTGCAGATTTTACTGCGGATTTGCCGCGGATTTGCAGCAGAAAATGTGTCTAACATTTCTGCAGTAAATCTCCAGCAAAACCTATGGGTATAAAAAAATGCGGTGCGCACACTGCGTTTTTTTTATACCTGCGGATTTACCCGCGGATTTTCCGCTGCGGAATTAATGTGCATGTCACTTCTTTTCCGCAGGTACCTGCGGTTTTTGCCATAGACAATGGTAAAAATCTGCAGGGACCAACCTACGGAAAAACAGCGGCATATTCGCGCCAAATCCACATGCGGATTTCGTTGCGGATTTGGTGCGGTTTTTTACCGCAGGTGCGGGATTCTTTAACAGGGTCCGGATTCTCCTTGAGAAAAAGTCACTTTCTAGTGCGCACATAGCCTAATGGGGGCTTTACACGCTACGACATCGCTAATGCGAACTCGTTGGTGTCACGGAATTGGTGATGCACATCCGGCCGCATTAGCGATGCCGTTGCGTGTGACACCGATGAGCGATTTTGCATCGTTGCAAAAACGTGCAAAATTGCTCATCGGTGACATGGGGGTCCATTCTCAAAAATCGTTACTGCAGCAGTAACGAGGTTGTTCCTCGTTCCTGTGGCAGCACACATCGCTCAGTGTGACACCGCAGGAACGAGGAAGCTCTCCTTACCTGCCTCCCGGCCGCTATGCGGAAGGAAGGAGGTGGGCGGGATGTTACGTCCCGCTCAGCTCTGCCCCTCTGCTGCTATTGGGCGGCCGCTCACTGACGTCGCTGTGACGCCGCACGGACCACCCCCCTTAGAAAGGAGGCGGTTCGCTGGTCACAGTGACGTCGCCGGGCGGGTAAGTATGTGTGACGGGTCTGGGCGATGTTGTGCGGCACGGGCAGCGATTTGCCCATGTCACGCAACAGATGGAGGCGGGTACCCACACTAGCGATATCGGGACCGATATCGCAGTGTGTAAAGCCCGCTTTAGTCTTATTTCTTTATGGTGAAATGTTTCAGTAACCCTTGAGGAAGCAGCTTTTGCACTCTTGTCTGTAAACCTTGCTTCTCTACGGTGAGAGGTTTCAGAACCCCTTGAGGAAGCAGCTCTTGTTTTCTTGTCAGTAAATCTTGCTGCTCTCTGTGGTGAGAGGTTTCAGAAGCCCTTGAGGAAGCAGCTCTTGTTCTCTTATTGGTAAGTCTTTTTTCTCTCTCATGAGATGTTTCAATGGCCCTTGAGGAAAAAACCTTTGTTCTCATGTCTTCAGCCTTGCTTCAATTTCTTCAGATTGGTTATTGAGCTCCAACATTGCTTTTCTCTAAGCATCTGACAACCATCGTCAAATCAAATTCCTTTTCTAACAGGACATTATTGTTTCTAATTGACCATATCTACAACCCCACACAATTAGACACAAAAGTATTGAACTAAAGCACATCTCGTATCAATATACATGCCACTCCATCAAGGCTCAAGAGAAACAAAGAAGTGGAGTATTCAGGGGCTGAATGTACAAAACATCAATTCTTTATTGAATACAAATATTAAAAGATTCATTTTTTACAAATATATAGTGATGCTACTAGTGAAAAATAGGTGAAAACCCACAATTGATGGGGAGCAGGAGGCAAAAACCACCGTAGAGAAAGGGGGGTAGTCTGAGAGGGAACTAAATATAGAAACAATCATAAATGGCTGACAGGTAGGGAACCTCTATTCACAGTATAATATATGTGGAATCACACAGGCCTAATCAATGTCCCATAGTCAGAGTAAAGGAGAGGCACCGAGCGAGTCAGTCACACCACTGAACCCCACACAATTAGTATACAAGTAAGTTCATGTGACCTACAGCAATCTAAACAATATTGGCTAAGCGTTGTTAGGTTGACCAATAGGTCACAACAGTTGACAGCGATGACCAAATGCGGAGGGAGTCCCGGGGCCCCCCTCAGTTTTCCTCAGCCCCAATGAGATACAGACAGATGCTGATATCCACACATAACGCAAAGGCTGTGCGCTCCGAAGAATGCTAGTATATTATCACATACAGGGTTTTTTATCAAACTAATAGGGGTGTAGCTATGTCTTGTTTCTCAGTAAACAAAACTTTCATTTCTCGGTGAAGCGAAAACACAATTCTCATTGTCTTAAACCAGACTGCAGGTCTTATCGCTCTGTCCTTGGGTCTCAACGTCTAGAATCCTGGAATGCGCTCTCAGAGTCTGTTACGTAAACAAGTCTGGTCATGCTCTTTGCAAAGGAGAATGAATTTCTATGATTTTTTTAACCATTGAAAAAGTTAACTCTTTTCTCACAATCCCCTCTTTTGGCATGAGTGATGGACAGGAGCCCATCGAAAAGCTGTACAGCAGGCTAGCCACCAGATACTATCCAAGCCGCGGGTTGCTTAGGGACGTGTCGTCCACATCCATCCTCCAGAAACTGCCTGCATACCTCCCAACAAGAGTCACATCATAATACGCCAAGGTGATTTCTAGAGGAAAGAGCAGAGAAAAAAAGCATATTAGTGATTTCATATTGGTGCTGAATAATCATTATATCTGTATTTCTTCAAGCAGCGGTAAAACAAAGCCATTAGCAACTTAAACACTACATAGGCAACTAATAAACAGAGTAGCACTTGGAATACTGATTGCAGTATCCCAATTAACCATCCTCCTATTCCCTTAAACCAGTTTGCAGGGTTAAACATTGAGAAGGTATTGCTCCACCAAGCATCTGAGCTTCTGAGTACCTCCTCATCATGTTTTTCCTCAGCTTTTGTATCTCAGTTAAGCTGGCTTGGGCTTTTAAGGTTCCTTTTGGATCTATGTAGTGACAACAGCTAGGGTCTATTATTTGGCACATCCCCCCTTGGGCAGCTGTGAGGTAATCCAGTACCAAAGTATGTTGGTTGGTTACAATGATTAATTGTCTCTGTATGGCAATGGTACTATTTAGTGCTTGGAGAACCTCGAAAATTGGGACTGGAATAACTAAGTAAGGCATGGAGGAGGCTGTCACAGGTGCGTGTGTACATATCCAGCAGTCTGTGATCTCATGTTTTTCAGCTGACACTTCATGGTGGGTCTCAAATGAATTCTGCCGTGGTGTAGAAGGCCCCAAAAAGGAAGTACACATAGAAATACTTATCAGCAGTTTTAGGCCTTCTTGCAGGGGCTGGCATGGACCCATGTCGATCTCCCCTCAAGTTTGACGGAGGTTGGAGTGGTCAGCTGGACAGTCAAAGGTCCTTCAAATCGTGGCTCAAGGGTCTTTCTCATGTGCTTCTTCAGGTAGACCTGGTCACCAGGCTTTAGGGAGTGTGTTCCTGGAACAGCATCAGGATCAGGTAGAGAAGAATAGACCCTTTGGTGGGTTTCAGTTAGTCTCTGCTGCAGGGAGACAACATAAGATGTTAGGCTATCACATTGCAGGTGTAACTCCTGTGCGAAGTAGCATCCTAATCTGGGTGCACTACCAAAGAGTATTTCAAAGGATGAGAGCCTGTGCTTTCCCTGCGGGGTGGTCCTTATAGAGTAAAGAGCTATGGGGAGACATTCTGTCCTAGGTCTACCAGTCTCCTCCACTGCCTTGGCTAGTTTGAGCTTTAGAGTTCCATTTAACCTTTCCACTTTCCCTGATGACTGTGGGTGGTAAGGTGTGTGTAAGGCTGACTGAATGCCTAACAGGGAACAGGTATTCTGGAAAACTTGTCCAGTGAAATGGGTACCTCGGTCTGACTCTATGACTTCAGGGAGTCCAAACCGGGGCACCAGCTCACAGGCCAATTTTTTTGCTGTGATTTTGGCCGTGGCTGAGCTGACAGGATAGGCCTCTGGCCATCCTGAGAAAAGGTCTACACAGACAAGTAAAAACTCGTAAATTCCATGTTTTGGCAGCTGGATATAGTCTATTTGCACTCTTTCAAATGGGGCAAACGTCTTTGGCATGTGTCTTTGCAGGGTTTTTGTTAGCTGGCCTGGATTATGCTGTTGACAGATGTGACAAGCTTTTATTCTCTGGGAGGCGTATTGTCTGAAGCCGGGGGCTACCCAATGAGGTTGCATATGGTTCATGATTGAATTTGTGCTACCGTGCGTAGGGTAGTGGAGTATTTTGAAAATGGCAGGGAACCAACTGCGTGGCAGGACGGAAAGTTCGTTTAGGCGCCAAATCGCCTCCACTTTTTGTGCCCCCTTGGCCCACCATCCAGCCTTTTCTTCCTCAGAGGCGTTTTTCTGTGTCTCAGAGAGGTTCTGCGTCTTTTCCTCCATCATTGACACTGTTTCCGTCTCCTTCAAAGGGAGTAAGGCTGCTTGTTTTGCTGCTTGGTCGGCCAAGTGATTTCCCCTAGCCTCAGGTGTTTGGGCCTTGGTGTGGACAGCCACCTTTATGATTGCCAGCAGCTTTGGCTTCAAGGCTACTTCCATTAGTTTCTTCACTGAGGCTCCATGCCTGATGGGATTTCCTGTCGCTGTGAGAAATCCTCTAGTCTGCCAGATAGTGCCAAAATCGTACACAATGCCGTGTGCATAAGCTGAGTCCGTGTAGATGTTCGCTGTTCGTTCTTCCAGAATCTCAATTGTTCAGATGAGGGCGAGAAGTTCTGCTTCTTGGGCAGATATGCGTGGAGGTAGCGGTTGTTTGGCTAAGACTTCATGTAAAGTCACTACCGCAAATCTAGTGTGGAACTAGTGTGTCATCGGCATATCTGCTACCATCCACAAAAAGTTCAAAGTCTGGATTTGTAAGCGGTGTTGCCTGAATATTGTGCAGGGGCTTTGCCTCATGTTGGATGAGTTCTTGACAATCGTGGTCAAATGGTGCGCTGATACATTTGTCACTCTCTTCCTCTGTCCCGTCTTCTAAACTGGTGAAGATCAGAAGATCAGCAAGGTTTAGACTGGTTACTCGAGCGAATGAGATGTTTGGGGGTAGCAACAGTGCACATTGAAGCCTGACTTGTCTTGCCATGGAGAGGTGTTTCAGCTGCACTTGATTAAGAACAGCATAGATGTCATACCTGGTAAGGATGGTGGTCGGGAAATCCAGTGAGATTTCGGATGCTTTCTGTAGTATGTTCGAGACTGTTGTGACTGCACGGACACAGGTTTGTGCTGCTTTGGTAACGTTGTCGAGTTGAGAGGAGTAGTACCCGATTATATGATGTTTGTCCGTCTTCTGGGTGAGTACTCCCACGGCAAATCCTTGAAGCTCTGCTACGAACAGATAGAAGGTGAGATCATAGTTTGGTAGTGCCAAAGCAGGTGCATCAATCACTAGTTCCTTGAGGCGCTGGAAGCTTTGTCGGGCTTCTTTTGTGAGGGAGAATGGAACATTCTTCGTGCAATCATACAATGGTTGCATGAGTAGTGACACAGTGGGAATCCATTGTCTGCAGAAGGATATTAGTCCCAAAAATCCTCTGAGCTGCTTGAGGTTTCTAGGAATGCTTGCTTTCCTGATCACTTCTTGTCTGTCCGGGCTGAGATGTTTTTGTCCTGCAGAGAGACAGTGACCCAGGAATGTGACCTTTGTCTTGCAGAATTGTAGCTTGTCTTTACTTGCTTTGCATCCTGATTCTGCAAGGAAGATTAGAAGACTTATTGAAGCCTTTTTACATTCCTCTTCGCTTGGGCAGCAAAGTAATAGATCATCCATGTACTGGAGGAGGACACAGCTGTCAAGGGGCTGCCAGCCTTGAAGGACACTACTCATAGCCTGAGTATACAGTGTAGGGGAATGCTGCATCCCTTGTGGCAGCCTTGTCCACGTGTATTGATTTTGCTTGTACGTGAATGCAAAGAGATCTTGACATGCTGGGTCCAGTGGTACAGAGGAAAAGGCATTAGCAAGGTCTATGACCGTATAATGGGTAGATGTAGCCGATACCTGTGTGACCAGTGTATATGGATTGGGAACAACGGGAGTGAGGGGCTCCAGTATTAAGTTTACTGCCCTTAGATTCTTGTTGCCAATTTGAAGGGGGACATGTATAAATGGACCTCTGGCATCCCTATCCCTTGCTGCCGCAAGTCAGGCAGTCTTTTCCTCCTGACGCTTGGGTTGGTTTTGAGTTTCCCTCTTTTTCTTTCTACAGTCTCTGATCACGTGTCCTTTGATCCCACAATGGTAGCAGGTCGGTCCCTTTTTTCTTGTCACTTCTGGCTGACCGTCCACTGCTGCTATGATAACTTTCTTGGTCCTTTTATCCTTTGCATTGGTTTCTAAGCCACTTGCTTTGTTGACTAGAAGATCTATGTCTTCCATGTTTCTCCATTCGGGGCAGCACGCTTTTAACCTATCTGCCAGAGGTGCCTGTATTCCATCCATGAAGGATCTTACCATCAGGTGACCTATTGCACCCGCTTGTAAGTCCAGCCCTTCATCTGCGAATGACTGCATCAATCTGTAGAAAAATGACATTCTCCACAGGACCTTGATGCACTGGTTCCATTGTGCCCTTAGTTCTTTGCTCCTGGGCGCAGAAAAGATTGAGCCTTCCCATGAAGGCTTGGCCAGATGCCACAGTCCATGATTTATCTTCTATTACTCCTGCTCTAGTAGTTCATATTTTGTCCCATTTGTTGGGGTCTAGTTGATCCTTCCCCTTCAATCCAAATGTATTAGAAACTTCCTTGGACTGACTGGCTGTTCTTTTTCCATGGTAACACCTAATGAGATGCTGCAAGGTGCATTCAGCTGTGTCCTTTGACATTCCCTGTCCCATTCTTCGTCTATTTTCTTCAGCTTTTAGACCCTTGAACGTCCCTTGGACTAGCGCTACCTATCCTGGAAGTACCCGGAGACTGACTCCTTATCTGTATTCCTACCTAAGGTGAGGTCTAGAACCACCTATCCTGGAAGTACTCGGAGACTGACTCCTTATCTGTATTCCTACTTTAAGGTGGTGTCCTAACTTTGTTCAGAGGGGGCTGAGTACGTTGAATGGTGGTGGGTTACCCTTCTTGTACCAGAGATATACTCTATATCCAAGAAAAATGGCAAACAGGGCACCTCCAACTAACACTAGGGCAGTGAATATCACATCCATTTAGACAGGACAGAAGCACAGAGGCAAAACGCAGAAAAGCAGACACACGGACACAAAGCACAGAAAAACAGACAAAGAGACTGAGCACAGAAAAACATCTACTGGCAAAAGTTCTTTCAGAGTTCAGTAGTGACCCGCCAATTACCCAGTTTCTACTCAGAGTGTCCCTCTTGCAGCGGTGAGGAGAGAGAGAACAGAGATGGGGAGCAAAAGAGCAGAAGAAGGTTCAGCTCTTACCTGGCCAGGTGTTTTTGGTCCCCACGTCTGGTCCCCTCGTCCTCGGTATGGCAAGATAGTCCACTGGATCCTGGGTTATAGACACGGGTCCCTGTTCTTGGGTGCCAGAAATGTTAGGTTGACCAATAGGTCACAACAGTTGCCAGCGATGACCAAATGCGGAGGGAGTCCCGGGTCCCCCCTCAGCCTCCCTCAGCCTCCCTCAGCCCCAATGAGATACAGACAGACGCTGATATCCACACATAAGGTAAAGGCTGTGCGCTCCGAAGAATGCTAGTTTATTATCACATACGGTTTTTTTTTATCAAACTAAAAGGGGTGTAGCTATGTCGTGTTTCTCAGAAAATGAAACTTTCATTTCTCGGTGAAGCGAAAACACAATTCTCATTGTCTTAAACCAGTCTTCAGGTCTTATTGCTCTGTCCTTGGATCTCAACATCTAGAATCCTGGAATGCGCTCTCAGAGTCTGTTACGTAAACAAGTCTGGTCGTGCTCTTTGCAAAGGAGAATGAATTTCTATGATTTTTCTAACCATTGAAAAAGTTAACTCTTTCCTCACAGCGTCACCACCAAAATCATATTACCTCACATAATGTATAAGCTGTCTTATACTAAGAATTACCTTTGTTGCCTATAGCAACAAATCAGAGCTCATATTAATGACCTGTAGCAAAATGGAAGCAGAGCTGTGATTGGTTGCTATAAGCCAACTGACAAATATCCAGGCTAACTATCAAAACAGCGAAAGCAGTATATATATTACCTCACGCAACCAAACAGTAAGCAAGCAGATATTTTGGGCTAATAACTGCAAAGCACGGGGTGAAAATGTCCCTTAAAAATATAGTCTATAACGTTCCTTGAGTCAAATGAGGTGGCTGTACAAAGTTTCATGATTCTAAATGCGACAGTGCAGATTCCTTTAGCGGACATATACATACATACATACATACATACTTACATACATACATACTTACATACACACATACATACACACACATACATACATACACTCAGCTTTATATATTAGATATTAGCATATTCAGAAACAGGTTTACATTTGCAGCTGTCACACATGAGATCACATACTAGATCTGCTTTTATGCAATAACGTCAGATTCTGACAAGCAGCATGTTCCATAAATTTCTACCTGTTTATATTTACTATGCCTCCAGTATTGCCAACCTAATTTGCTTAAATCCCAAGTTATACATATGATTCCTTTATTACATTCCAGAATGGTTATCCCAAAACCTGACCCCATAAGACTTAGAAACTCAAAAAAGTTTCATGTTTTCCCTACGTTCCTCAACTTTAACTGTTTTTTCCTGTTTTCTTTGACATTAGGTGTTTATGGTCCAAAATGATGTTGTGGTTTCCACGAATCCTTCTACAGTTCCAGCTACATTTTCAGGATATCCTCAACCATGTGCACCACAAAATGCACCCCCACAACGTTATATTTCCCCTGGATTCAAAGCTACACCAATGTCATAATTTAATAAAATTCCCTCAATTGATGCATAGCACATTAGTTTAAATAACCTCTAAGAATTAAACAAATTTACCCTATCAGTTATCTTGAAATTGGTATTTATTTAGTATGGATGGAGCTGAATTTGAAGTTTACACACATTGTTAAAATTGGTCCAAACTTTTTGATACTGGCCAGGCTAACTGATCCTAAAACCAATGTGCAATATTCTATCTATCCATTTTCAAGGGTTATCAGAAATAGATATACCGTACTTTATAAAAAGTGTGATCAGATGAATTGCTATAATTCTTTTACATCTGCTACATTGGTATAAACCTTTGTTGTACTGTGATTTTGTTTTATACATCTTATCTAAGTGTTTTTTCCATTTTCAAATAAATTTTTTAAATTTTAATAAACTGCAGAACTGTGTGTGTGTATGATTATTGTACTTGAACAGAATGTAAAAGACACCTTCCAGTTGAAGGAGTTGTTTCCATCTTGCTATAAGAAGCACATTAATATTAATTATCTTTCTTTTGAGCTCATGTAATTTCTAATATTATTCTGCTTTACTGTTTTATTAGGTTTAAAAAAAGATGGAAACCAGTATAGGGATGCCATAGTATAAACACATTGGACAATGTCATACTTGGATAATGTACAAAAAGGACCGGGGTAAGATTTTTGGAATAGAGTAGGACACAGCTCGCCATGAACTAGATGAACTGTGCCATGACACCACCTAGATGTGATTCCATGCCCATGCTGCCCTAGCTTTGCCTACTTTGAAGGAGCTTGGCGAAACTGGCTAAAATGCAAAACGTTGCAACATTTTTTCTATTTCATTGTATGCCTGGAAAATTATCAGCAGAGGTAAACGACATGTAGTGTTATGCTCCACAATTTAGGGTTTATAATTACTGCGTTTGTAATGTTATGCTGGTCAGAGCAGTGAGAAAATGTCTCCATTTTAGATATAACTATATAAAGCCAGATTACAGTTTTCGAATTGAAGCATCAGAATACTCAGTGTATATGTATCGGCGGGCAACTCGATAGCCTGGCTACATATCTTGCTGTACTTGGTCAGTTTCCTAAGCTTGCCTCTATCTCCTCTCAGTGAGTGGCCTCCAAATGCGGGGTTCTGGCTGGCATAATTGATCCTAGAAGCCCTAAAGTCACGAAGACTCTGTCCCTTATAACATAGTGTGTTCTTACTGGGAATGTACAATATGTTTTTGCCTGTTGGTGAACCAATAAATTCTTACCAATTTGTGTGGTTCTCTAGCCCTGTGTGGTTTGAGCAGGGTTTCGCCCACGGAGGAGTACGAGTGTTCAGTGGGATCAACCCTGGTCCATGAGGTCTTTCTAAAGACAGCCACGCCAGCGGACGAGAGCAACCACTGGCCTTCATGTCTCCCCTCTAGCAACCTCAGTATCATTCATTCAGATCCATTGTGTCTGTGTTGAAAACTACAAAATGGAAAACCTAAATGCTCTACCAAGTATACAGGGTGAGTCAGGGGCGTTTGTAGGAGGGAAGAGGTGCAGCATTTCCACAGGGAACAGCCAGTAGGGGGGCACCATTTGGCCACCTGATACAATTGGTCTGACTGGGTGTCTCTCCAGCAGCGGTATTTGGCAGTTCTCTGATTCAGCTTGTACTCATGTCCTACAGGTGTGCGTACAATTGATATCTTGCCCTCCAACATTTCTGAGTCAGGGTGACACCAGCAACAGGTGATCACTCTCTGGTGCCAGAGGAAGAACGTTGGTGTGGTAAACACTAACCTGGAGCTGATGAAAATTGGGATGGTGTGAAATGATTGTAAAAACAATATACAGAGCAGAATGGCTGTGGAAACACTATGGGGCAATGGCTGTGGAAGCAATATTGGGAGTAGGGTGGAATGGTTGTGAAAACAGTATGAAGAGCAACGGAGGTTGGATGGATGAGGAGACAGTATGAGGAATGAGTGGGGGAAATGTGGGAGGAAACAGTATGAGGAATGAGAGGGGATGAGTGCAGACACAGTATGGAGAGGGGGATGTGTGAGAAGATTGTATTGGAAGGAGGGAAAAGAATCTGTGAGAAAACAGTATGGGGAGTGTGGAATGTGTGAAGAAACAGGAGGATTGAGGGGGGGTTAATTGGTGCAGAAACAATTTGAGGAGGGGGATTATGAGAATACAGTATGGTGAACCCAGGTTCGGGAAATGTGTGATACACTATGAGGAACTGAGGAGAATCGGTTCAGAAACAGTATGAGTGGGTGACATGTGAAGAAACAGTATGGGGAGCAAGGGGGTAAATATGTGAGGATACAGAATGGTAGTTGGGGAAATGTGTGATATTACAGTATGAGTGACTGGGGAGACTACTGTATAAGTATGAGGAGACTACTGCAGGGAATAGTGTGAGTAGACATTTTGGGTGGGAAAAAAGTTTGAAAGGACTCAGAATAGAAACATGGTAGTGGGTGCGTGCTAAATAGTGAGGGCAACATTTAGTGACAATGTGAGGATGCAGCAAATAGAGGACAGTATGCAGAGGAGAGGGACTGTGATTAGGAGACACAGTATAGAGACTGGACACTATAGGGTAGCCACAGTGTGAGAGAACAGTGTGGAGAGGGTGCCCAATATGGCATGGAAAGGGCACTATGGAGGGCATGTACCATAAGAGCAACAGTGTGAGGATCAAATTAAGTGCAGGGAACACAGTGAGGAGTAATTAATAATATTCAGAGGAATAGTGTAGGGCAGATCTTTGAATTCAGGAGCATTATAATCACTCTGCTGTCTTTAAAAGGCAATGTGCCGGAATGTACTGCATAAGACCAGACACAATGGAAGAGAAAGACTCCGATCAGAGATGATTTCACCTATAAGGTACATGGATATAAATGCAATTGCGTCTGCCTCCATGCCATGCTTCACTAATACCCACAGATATATTAGTCCATACACTCCACTTCTTTAAACTGACGCTGGATGCAGGCAGATCCTACAGGGTTGGTTGGGAGTGAAGCGATGGTCGAGGGACCACTGTAGTGCAGAGTACAAATATGGTACACAAGACGAGGTTGCAGAAAAAAGGGTGCAGCTTTATTTACAAGCAGGAAGAGAGCAGTTATGCAAGCAAACAGGTGTGCACAATGCAGCAACAGTAAGGCCCAATGCCCACGCTGTGTAGTTTTGACGCGTATTTTCAGAAATCTGCACCAAAATCTGCATGTCCATTGTGAAGCCAGCAAAGTCTATGAGAATTTAGAAGTGCTGTGCCCACGCTGCAGCTGAATTCTCATAGACTTTGTTGGCTTCACAATGGACATGCAGATTTTGCTGCAGATTTCTGAAAATCTGCATCAAAAATCCGCGTCAAAATACGCAGCGTGGGCACAGAGCCTAAAGTTTAACAAGCTTCAGATTCTAGCTAGTGTTTACTAATAGTACTTCATCTCAACTATTTCAAACACTGGTAGGCAGCATATAAGACAGGCAAAGCGTGTTAGCAACTGTGCTGCACTACGAGCTAGCTGGCCTCTGCTATTGTGACTATGCGAGTGGTGCGCTCTGGCTAATGAGGCCTTTACAAAGTGTGCATGATGATAAATTCTCACTGTACCACTGAGGGGGTATCAGTTTCCTCTCAGGATTTAGTCCCGTCATGTTCGTCGGTGCATAATTCTTCCAGTAGTACTAGGTTGTGCTTTTTTTTCTTACATGGACCCGGAATCTCTGGACTACTTCAGACCATGTCTTCTCCCCAGTTCGGATTCATTGGCCTTGGGAACGTCTTCTCCTCTGTTCGGTACTCGCCCAACTATGATCAGGGGGCTATCATGGTTCTAGCAGCAGACACTATACCTCTTCCAACACCGTGGTTCTCAGACTCCACACAGGAGTCATCTCCCTCTTTCACTGCACACAAACAGGCCCATCTTGTCTTGTGCCCCTGTGGCGCCCTGGCCTAGCCAGATCGTCACAGATAACATGCAAACACCCCCCACCCCCTTTAGACAGGGACACCAGCCAAACAAAAACCCTTGTTGCCTCCCTCCAGTGTCTGATGTCCACACCAGGTGGGGTGGAGCCAAGCGGTTGGCCCCACCCACCGAGGAGTTCACAGGCCTGGAGGCGGGAAAAGTGACAGTTCGGTGTTGAGCAGTGAGGAGTAAGGAACAAGCACTTGAGTGTCTGGGTTTGTGGCCCAGGCACTGACAGCAAGGTTGGCAGACGGTGGTGGCCGTCTGCAGGAGTGGTGGAGCAATGCGGAACCGTAGGACCGGGGACGGGCGATGGCCCGCCGGTACCGACAGGGGAGCGAAGTGAAGCCAGCACACACAGGCAGGGCCATCGGACCCCGATCAGGCTTGGAGCCACCGTCAATAGTCAGATCCGAATGTGACTGGGATTCACAACAGCAAAAGTCCCGATTGAAGGCAACAGCCCACACCATGAGGGTATACAGCTACCGCCCAAGGCTAGAGACCCAAGGGCCAGCGCCTGCGGGCAAACAGGCTCCTCCGGTACCCCTACACAGGGGAGCGGACTACCATTGGGAATCCATAGTAGTCAGAAGGAGAACATCAAGGTGCAGGGAAAGACAGCTGCCATCACCTGTCCGGGGAGAAACGCTGCAGCCGGCTGCGGGACCCGTCCATCCAGCTGTTTGGTTTACAGATAACTTTGTACCTTTCTTGCTGAGTGAGTACACCCGTGCCATCCGGCACCGCGCCGCGCTGTCCCTGCAAATCTGCACCTCACCAGCCCTGCCTCGCCGTCACAACACCATCGGGCCCCGGGACCACCGACCCCTACCCACAGAGGGGGAAAACAACATCCCAGCTGCTCCTTACCATCGCTCCCGGGATTCCCATCATCAGCAGCGGTGGTGCCTATCTTCACCACGACCCGTGGGTGGCGTCACGGACTAAATCCCAGAAACCAACCATCCCTTTCACTCACGGGCAAGGAGCGCCGCTCGAGTCCCCGGATCCGGCCCACCGCTCGAGCCACCGAGCAGCCACAGCAGCGCCGGACCCGAGCGTTAGCAAGAGTGCAGCAGCGACGGCGTCCTCCCCGCCTGTGACAACTTGGCGACACGAACAGGATTCGAACCTCTCTACTTACCAGTAGAAGTGCGCCTTGTGATCTCCACCGGCGGTGTCCGGCCGAAAATTTTGAAGCGCCGCCATCTTTGCGCGAAAAGCTCCCGCTCAAGCATCTTCTCCGAGCAGGGAAGGCGCGAAAGCGAAGCCCCGCCCCCAACAAACGGAAGTGCTGAAGAGTACCAAGGGGGCGCGAGAGTGACTTTGCCTGATGTAGCCGAGGTTATAAAAGCAGGGACGCCAGGACTCTGCCAGCATTTGGTTCCTGGAACACGGCCACGCATGATGTCCCGTCCGTCCGGCACCGCAGAAATCCCCGAGCCCACACCAGGAACAGCGGCATGGGTGGAAGCCTGGACCGCACAGATGTGCTGCCGCCTTCAAGCCCAGATCCGGTTCTTGATGGAGTGCTGGGTGGCTGAGATGGAGGAAGTAGCAGCGGCCGTGCGGAGACGCGAGGTGGAGACAGAGTTGGAGGAGCGGGTAAGCGACCCACACCCCTATGTCCGAGAAGGACTGTCCGCTGCGGCTGAGGGGCCCGGCCTGTGCCCGCTTACCCTCCTGCTTCCCCCGCCATCGGTACCAGCTGCTGTTGCCCCTCCGCTCGGTCCGCTACTCCCAATACCGGTAGCGGAAGCCAGCCCATCTGCCCTAAAGGACCGGCCTGGGGGCGTTCTTCGGGAATGGCCTGTGTCCCTTGCGCTACCGTGGAAGGCCCCGCGGGAAGTAGCCGTCCACGACAAGGAGCCATCGGCCCCGGAAGTGGCAGCACCTGAAGCCGTCCCGGCTCCGGCAGTCCGCCCGGCCGTGGAAGAACTGGCTGCTGCTGGCCCGAAGGCTCAACCGGTGAGGTCGACAAACCCTGAGTCCCCCGCCTCAGCTGAGGCTGCGCCGGGCCGCAACTTCAAAGCCGCAGTCCAGGCCATGTCACCGCAGGACCCCCACGAAAGAGAACCGGTAGTGGCCGGTGTGGGTGCGGTCCAGCGGGGCCCGACCCGGGCGCAGGGGTCTGCCAACGCCCCATACTGGGACAGGGAACCAAACCCGTTGGGCAGGGAGATCGCCGCTAGAGAGCAGCAGAGGGCCGAAGTGCTGGCGAGGGTGATCAGGGAGAAGGATGCACTCCGCCATGCCACCTTTTGGGTGTGGGGCCCGGTGTACGAGGGCCAAGTCCAACAGTTTGACCAACGGAGGAGGTTCGGCTTCATCTATGAGCCGGGCCTGGAGGCCGACGTATTTGTGGCCCGCCGCGATGTCAATTCGCACCTCCCCACGGGCCACCCAGGTCATGATCTGTTGCCGGGCGACCTAGTGACTTATACCCGCCACTGTGGAGAGAGGGCTGGTTCGCCCTGGATGTAAAACAGAGGAAGAGCCGCAGTGAGCAGGCGCTGCCCCAGCCCCCTCCATCTCCACCAAGCCGTCCGGATGTGGAGCTAGAAGAGGTCCTGGAGGAGTATGACCTCAAGTAGTGGCAGCGGTTCGCCGTTGCAAGCAGTTGTTCCCCGTTGGGACCCTCAGCAGTGTGAATGAATGACAGTAAATCAAACCGAAGCTTCATCTGATTGACTACCTGATTATTCCGGCCGTTGCCGGCAAGTTGTCCCTGGAAGGACTTTATGTGTTTACAACCTGCACGAGAGACTACTCATGGACATGGCCGAGAACTGGCAGGCCACCCACGAACTGGTGGGCATGTAAATAATTTTATGGGATGGAAACCGTTGCCACCTCCGGAGAGGCAGATTGGAGGAAGGACCCGCAGCAGAGCAGGCTGGGGCCCGGACACCACCAGGACCGATGGCCATCCTCCGGGGGTCAGGGGTCCCCCAAGGACGTGGGGTCCCCTGAAATGACAGCCGGGTGCGAGTCACCGTACCCGTTCCCGCTCGGGCAGCCTGAACCTGGACTGGGGTCAAGGGCAGCATCAGGGCTTGGTTGCTTGGGTGGGAGAGCGGAAGACATCCGTCCGTCCTTCTGTTATCATTAAAAATGTTATATATGTGTAACGTTCAAGTGTCCTCACAAGAAATGCTTATGTTTGAAATGTTTCTATGTTATCTATATTTTACAGTTTTTGAAAAGAAAAATAAAACCGCTGATGGACGGGCAGCCCGCGGACGGTCTGCATTTCACCAAGGGGGAATGTGGCACCCTGGCCTAGCCAGATCGTCACAGATAACATACAAACACCCCTCACCCCCATTAGACAGGGACACCAGCCAAACAAAAACCCTTGTTGCCTCCCTCCAGTGTCTGATGTCCACACCAGGTGGGGCGGGGCCAAGCGGTTGGCCCCACCCACCAAGGAGTTCACAGGCCTGGAGGCGGGAAAAGTGACAGTTCGGTGTTGAGCAGTGAGGAGTGAGGAACAAGCACTTGGGTGTCTGGGTTTGTGGCCCAGGCACTGACAGCAAGGTTGGCAGACGGTGGTGGCCGTCTACAGGAGTGGTGGAGCAATGCGGAACCGTAGGACCGGGGATGGGCGACAGCCCGCCGGTACCGACCGGGGAGCGAAGTGAAGCCAGCACACACAGGCAGGGCCATCGGACCCCGACCAGGCTTGGAGCCGCCATCAATAGTCAGATCCGAATGTGACTGGGACCCCAGGGGTTTCACAACAGCAAAAGTCCCGATTGAAGGCAACAGCCCACACCATGAGGGTATACAGCTACCGCCCAAGGCTAGAGACCCAAGGGCCAGCGCCTGCGGGCAAATGGGCTCCTCCGGTACCCCTACACCGGGGAGCGGACTACCGTTGCGAATCCATAGTAGTCAGAAGGAGAACATCAAGGTGCAGGGAAAGACAGCCGCCATCACCTGTCCGGGGAGAAACACTGCAGCTAGCTGTGGGACCCGTCCATCCAGCCATTTGGTTTACAGAGGACTTTGTACCTTTCATGCTGAGTGAGTACACCCGTGCCATCTGGCACCGCGCCGCGCTGTCCCTGCAACCCTGCACCTCACCAGCCCTGCCTCCCCGTCACAACACCATCGGGCGCCGGGACCACCGACCCCTACCCACGGAGGGGGAAAACAACATCCCAGCTGCTCCTTACCATCGCTCCCGGGATCCCCGTCATCAGCAGCGGAGGTGCCTATCTTCACCACGACCCGTGGGTGGCGTCACGGACTAAATCCCCCAAACCAACCATCCCTTTCACTCACGGGTGAGGAGCGCCGCTCGAGTCCCCAGATCCGGCCCACCGCTTGAGCCACCGAGCAGCCGCAGCAGCGCTGGACCCGAGCGTTAGCGAGAGCGCAGCAGCGACGGCGTCCTCCCCGCCCGACACCCCCAATAACCTCTTCTGTCTGTCCTCTCTTTCTATCACTTTTTGGCCTGGTTGATCCAAAAGCTCTCAGCTCAGAGGGGAGGTACTGCCTGAGCCGGCCAATCAATACTACACAGGAAACTGGGGAGCACTGTCTCTTAAAGGTGAAGTGCTTTTTACCATTCCTAAGGGCGAAACCGCTACAGACAGGAGAACTGGGGTGTCTGTCCTGTGGGGTGCACTTACATAGTGCTGGAAAGCCCACCTGATCTACTAATATGGGCATCATCAATAGGCTGGAAACCAGGCACTGTGCATCCCACATACCTGTGTGACTGGTGTCTTAGGCAACTCTTATCTTTGTGCATGCCTAGTACCGTGTTTCCCTGAAAATAAGACACTGTCTTATTTTTTTTTGCTGTGGACAAAGCACTAGGGCTTGTTTTCAGGGTAGGAATTATTCTCAGGGAAACACGATTGGGAAAAAGTTTGCCTCCCGAAAAATGCAGATCCCCCTTCCCAGGAGAGTCATACTTACCAGTCTCTGCGATCTGCGTCACTTCCACGTCCTTCTGCAATCTTCGGTGGGTGCTCCCATCAGGTATGCTGCAAACTGTCCTCCCCTGCTTATGGCCAACATCTACACACGTATAAACACACACACACAAACACATCAAATCGCACACACAATCGCACACACACATTTACCATATTCAGCGATACCGATTGTTTCCAGAGAATCTTGGGATGCAGTGCAGTGGAGCGTGAGGACCTGTAGGTGAAACACATCGATGCATTCCACCACCAGGTCCTCCATGCGTTCCACCCACAAGTTATCACGCTTCATTGCACTGCATCCCAGGTCTTTATGCCGGCCAAAAGCAATCGGTATTTCTGGATGTGGTGTGTGTGATCTGATGTGTGACTGTTTGTGTGTGCAACGTGATGTGTGGGTGCGCAATCTGATGTGTGTGGATGTGCGATCTTATGTGTGTGGGTGTGCGACCTGATGTGTGTGGGTGTGCGATCTGGTGTGTGTGAGTGTGCTATCCACTGCAGGTCCTCCCAATCTTGTCTGGTGAGTATGGTAGTGGGGTCTTCTCTCTTTTTTCTTCTCTCTCTTCTGGGGGTGTCTGCTTTCTATAATGAAGTGTCCTGCAGTATTTTTTTAACTTTTTTTAGCTGCATGGACACTGCATTATTGAACCTCAACTAGGGTTTATTTTTGGGGTAGGACTTATATTTAAGTCTTATTCTGCAAATGCTGATAACTCCTGCTAGGGCTTATTTTAGGGGAAACACGGTACTAGCAGCCATGAATTAGTAGGTTGTGAGTGGTTGTTTCATCAGTATTTTGCACCTGTGGTGCTCCTATCTTTATCATGGTGCATTGGTAATCTGACCTTGTGTAGATAATGGCCATTTCTTTTTCTATGATGTTTTTTGAGGTCCAGTCACACTAAGCAAGTTACCAGCGATCCCAACAACGATAGGGATCGCTGGTAAGTTGCTAGGAGGTTGCTGGTGAGCTGTCACACTGCGACGCTCCAGCGATCCCACCAGCAACCTGACCTGGCAGGGATCGCTGGAGCGTGGCTACACGAGTTGCTGGTGAGCTCACCAGCAACCAGTGTCCAGCCACACGTGCAGAGAGCAGGGAGCAGCGCACACTGAGCGCTGGCTCCTTGCTCTCCTAGTTACAGCACACATCGGGTTAATTACCTGATGTGTGCTGCAGCTAATGTGCACAGAGCAGGGAGCAGCGCACAATGCTTAGCGCTGGCTCCTTGCTCTCCTAGCTACAGCACACATCGGGTTAATTAACCCGATGTGTCCTGCAGCTACATGTGTACAGAGCAGGATTCGGCACTGACAGTGAGAGCGGCTGAGTCTGGTATCAAAGGTAAATATCGGGTAACCAAGGACAGGGCTTCTTGGTTACCCGATGTTTACATTGGTTACCAGCCTCCGCAGAAGCCGGCTCCTGCTGCCTGCACATTTAGTTGTTGCTGTCTCGCTGTCACACACAGCGATCTGTGCTTCACAGCGGGACAGCAACAACTAAAAAATGGCCCAGGACATTCAGCAACAACCAACGACCTCACAGCAGGGGCCAGGTTGTTGCTGGATGTCACACACAGCAACATCGCTAGCAACGTCACAAAAGTTGTTCGTTAGCAGCGATGTTGCTAGCGATGTTGCTAGCGATGTTGCTTAGTGTGACGGGGCCTTAAGTCTTATGTGAGCCGTTTTTTAATTCAATATAGTGTAGGCACTCACAAGTATAGCGACCCTAGACCTTGGTTGCAATCTTGTGTTTTAAGAAGTTTCATGCACATGCTATAAAATACTATATATCCACAGTCATCCGAGAAGGGCTGCAAGTTTGAGACCCACATCATATACATTTTTGCTACAAATGTAGGTGCCAAATTCACCCTTTGCAACACAGCGAAAAAAACCTGTCAAATTTGCACTAAAAATGCATCATACAAGGTAAAATGCATTTGAAAAAAAGCAATAAATACAGCAAAATGCTATTGCACATTTAGCTGTGGACACCAGTAGAAAACATGTAGAAAAAAACCCAGCGTTAAAGTACTGCACTTCCATGTGAGATAACAAGGCCAAAAGTATGAAACATGAACTATATCTTAATGTGTTGAATTTATGACAAGCATTTCATAACCCATATCTCCAGCATCTCTCAACTGTCAAGTGAAATTATCACCAGATTTCACAATATAAACTGCAAACTGCCACAATAACGCACACCTGATATCCAAATGATACAACCTTATGAGTACAACTTTATAGCTGGACTCATAGAATGGTCATTTTAATATCAAGCTTATACCACTTTTTTGCCAAGATCTACTTAATAATGTATGCAGTTTGTATTGTGAAATCTGTTGACAGATCCAAATTTAAAATGAGATTTTTTTTATCCAGTGGGTTTCTAGAGGTAAACCCCTTTCTGACCTTGGACGTATCGACACGTCCTATTTTTCAGGTGCTTCCCGACCTATTATGTATCGGCTCGTCCTAGCAATTGTGGTGACTCAGCTTTACCTACAGACGAGCACCGGCCCTCACAGCCAAGGATGGTGGCAGCGCTGTCTCTGGCTGTTTAATGCCTTAAATGCAACAATCAATATCGATCAATGCACTTAGGGGATTGGGAGAGGGATCGCGGTCCCTCTCCCCTCCAATCGAGACCATGCAGTGTAATCGCAAGTGCCCAATCATCATCATGGTGACCTGAGGTCATCATGACAACCTTTATAAATCTTTGGCAGATCTGTGGTTGCAGTGAAATCATGGACATATTGTTCCATTTGTACACAGCCACAAACCTGGCACTGATTGTCCACAATTTCACTGCAACCACAGATTTGCCGCAGATTTATCTCTGTGTGTGACAGAGCCTTAAGGCTTTCACAGTGCAGCTCTGACAACTGCAATATACTGCAGTGATCAAGCATTGCAGTATACTGTATTGCAGCTGTGATCAGACGAGTGAGACTTAAGGGTGCTTTACATGCTGCGATATCGCTAGCGATAGCTAGCGATGTCGTGTGCGATAGCACCCGCCCCCGTCGTTTGTGCGACATTTGGTGATCGCTGCCGTAGCGAACATTATCGCTACAGCAGCGTCACACGCACATACCTTTTCAGCAACGTTGCTGTGACTGCCGAACTATCCCTCCTTCAAGGTGGAGGTGCGTTCGGCGTCATAGCGACGTCACTGTGGCATCACTAAGCGACCGCCCAATAGCAGAGGAGGGGCGGAGATGAGCGTCCGGAACATGCCACCCACCTCCTTCCTTCCTCATTGCCGGTGGACGCAGGTAAGGAGATGTTCGTCGCTCCTGCGGTGTCACACATAGCGATGTGTGATGCTGCAGGAACGATGAACAACCAGCGGCATGCACCACCAACGATATTATGAAAAGGAGCGATGTGACAACGATCAACGATTTTTGTCGTTTTTGCGATCATTGATCGTCGTTTCTTGGTGTCACGTGCTGCGATGTCGCTAACGGTGCCGGACGTGCTCACTTACGAACGAAGTGACCCCGACGATATATCGTTAGCGATGTCACAGCGTGTAAAGCACCCTTTAGTGTCCCATATAGGGAATAAGTAAAAAAGTAAAAATTTTAAAAAAAAAAGTAAAAATGTTGCAAAAAATAACAAATAAAGTACAAAAAAATGATTCCAATAAATCATTATATTTCTGTAAAAAAATATACAAAAAAATACACATATTTGGTATCGCCACCTTTGTAACAACCCGATCTATAAAACTGTTAGGCCATGTGCGTACGTAGTGTTTTTTCTAGCGTTTCAGCAGCGTTTTAAGCTGCAGCATCACATTGTCAAAATGTATGCGTTCTGCTTTCCCAGCAAAGTCTATGAGAATCATGCCAAATCCGTGCGCACGATGCTTTTTTGAACACAGCGTTTTGAGAGTCAAAAATTTGACAAAATCTCTGCGTTTAAAAAAGCAACATGTCACTTCTCTCGTGCGCTTTGGATGCTGCTCCCACTCTGTGTATGGGAGAAGCAGCATCCCGAGACCATGACATCGGCATCTATTCTGCAGACACCCAACTGTTACGAGGGGGACCCGGGGAAGCGTGCCAAGATGGAGAATGGACAGCTTCCGCCGGTCAAGGTCCACTGTGCGGTGTAAGGGACCGCTGCTATGGTGGGTGAAGAGTGAGCGGGTTGCTGCTAGCGATCGTCTGGAATGTCACAGACGATCTATGTACACCGGTCTGCCCTAACCCGTGTGGGTTGTATGGCAGGGATCACACGGCTCGGTGTACCTGTTGCACGGGGAAGCACAGAGGTGCCCACGCACGTGTGCCAGTGGAAGTCACGAGAATATGGCACGAGGGTAGCACAGAGGTGCCCACGCACGTGTGCTTTCAATAACCAGGTGAGTCCAGTGGAGACTCGAGGAGCTCACCTGGGACAGGAACACGGCCTGTAGAAGGAGCTACTGCCGGAGCAGCAAGGCAGGGACACGGCCTGCAAACCAGGTGCTGCCTAAGCAGCAAGGGCCAAGCCCACAGAAGAAGATAATGCCTGAGCAGTGGCGTGGCAGCACGCTGCCAGACATCCAAACATAGAAGGACGGTCGCGCGCCGCCATGATGGCAGGAGGAGCTTTTAAGGAGGTGTAGCTCCAGCCAAGGGCGGGCGCGAGGCGGAGATGACGGACTTGACCCAATCAGGATCCACGACATCCCAGCCTGGCCAGTCAGGATTCACCACGTCACCAGCCTTGTCATCAAGCCGTGTGACGTCAGTGGGCGAATCAGGATCCACCAAGCATAGCACATGCTCACCCTCCTGCCTCTGGGAAATAGAGGCGGGATCCTCGGTCTCACAATGTGTAGAGATAACGGGAGTCTCACTGCTTCCCTGAGCAGCAAATCTCTGCACATTGCGCAACCTCACAGACCTTCGAGGCTGCTGAGCAGGAGGAGCTGTGGCAGGCAAGGAATGGGAGACCGCCTCATTTCTTGCAACAGGAGTACCACTAGGTGTCACCCTTGTGCTGCCTCTCTGAGGAGGTTTCTCCTGCACTCTGCGCAGTCTGGCAGACCTTCGGCGCTGCGGAGCAGGAGCGCTCGTGGCAGGCAAGGAGACTGTCTCATTCCTTGCCACAGGAGAGCCACGAGGTGTAACATTACCCCCCCGTCTAGGCCCCCCCCCTGCCCGTGCTCGAAGGCCGCTATCAAACCCGGGGCGTGGATATGATCCTCCAATTCCCAGGATCTATGCTCCGGACCACGGCCGACCCACTCCACGAGGTAGTACCTCCTGCCCCGTATAACTTTTGTCTCCACAAGCTTCGCCACCTCAGAGTCGTCGGGCGGGGAGTCAGTTTGAGGCGTCAGGGACCCCGAGAACTTATTAAGTCGTACGGGTTTCAGGAGGGACACGTGAAAGGTGTTGGCTATAGCCCAGCGTGAAGGGAGCTGGAGTCGGTATGCCACCGGGTTCACCTGCTCTAGCACTTTAAACGGACCCAGGTACCTAGGGGCGAACTTGGCTGCCTGTACCCGTAGGTTAACATTCTTAGAGGACAGCCACACTAGGTCACCAGGGGCGAAGGATGGTGCAGGGCGGCGGCGCTCATCAGCCGTTGTCACCATCCTGTCTTTAGCCCTCTTAAGGGCCTCTTGGGTGTTATCCCAGATCTCCCGGGCCTCAGTCGCTCAATCCTCCACTCTAGGATCGGGTGACGTAATGGGCATCGGAACCGGGATTCTGGGATGTTGTCCGTTATTGAGCAGGAACGGAGTCTGACCAGAGGATTCATGGACCGAATTATTAATGGCAAATTCGGCCCAAGGAAGGAGGTTAGCCCAGTTGTCGTGGTGCGCGGAGATAAAATGGCGGAGGTAAGTTATCAAGGTCTGATTGGTCCTCTCTACCAGTCCATTGGTTTCGGGATGGTATGCGGAGGAGATGTTCAGCTCTATCTGCAGGAGCTTACAGAGCTCTCTCCAGAAGCGAGACGCGAACTGGGGACCCCGGTCGCTCACCACCTTGTCAGGCATGCCATGCAGCCTAAATACATGCCTAATGAATAAGGTGGCGAGAGCACGTGACGTCGGGAGTCGTGGGAGAGGCACCAAGTGGACCATTTTAGAGAAGTGATCCGTGATGACCCATACGACCTTGTGACCTGCTGACTTGGGCAGATCTCCCAGGAAGTCCATTCCCACCACTTCCCAGGGACGATCTGGCACTGGCAGTGGGTGAAGAAGACCTGCCGGTCTCTGCCGGGACGGCTTATTCCGTGCACACGACATACAGGCTCCCACATACTCCTGTATGTCCTGGGGTAGTCTCGGCCACCAATAGTGCCTAGTCACAAGGTCTCTGATCCTTTTGACCCCAAAGTGACCCCCGACCTTGGAGGCATGGGCCCACGATAGCACCTCATTCCGTAGTTCAGGGGGAACGAGGGTCTTGCCAGGTGGCACCTGGTCCAAAGAAGTGGGAGTGACCATCCTCAAGCTGTCCGGGGGTAGTATAAGACGAGGCTCCTCCTCGTCCTCCTCCAACACAACCATACAACGTGACAAGGCATCGGCCCGTACGTTCTTCTCACCGGCCAGGTGGCGGATAATAAAGCGGAACCGGGAGAAGAACAAGGACCAACGGGCCTGCCTTGGGTTCAGGCGTTGTGCTGTCTGGAGGTATGTGAGATTTTTATGGTCGGAAAATACTTCAAATGGATGCTTCGCACCCTCCAGGAGATGCCGCCATTCCTGGAATGCTAGTTTCATCGCCAGTAACTCCCTATCCCCTATGGAGTAGTTCCTCTCGGCCGGAGAAAAGGTCTTGGAGAAAAAGAAACAAGGATGCTTCCTTCCTCGTTCGTCTTTCTGGTACAGGACTGCACCAGCACCGACCGAAGAGGCGTCTACCTCTAGTAGAAAGGGTTTGGAGATGTCTGGACGATGAAGGATGGGAGCTCTGGAGAAGTAAGTTTTGAGAGTGTGAAATGCCTCTACCGTTTCCCGTGTCCATGCTTTGGGATTAGCGCCCTTGCGGGTAAGGGCAATGATGGGTGCTGCCACCGTCGAGAAGTTGGGAATGAACTGGCGATAATAATTGATAAACCCCAAGAATCGCTGGATCGCTTTCAGCGAGCGGGGCTCAGGCCATTTCATCACTGTCTCCAACTTCCCCGGATCCATTGCTAACCCCTGACTGGACACGATATACCCCAGGAACGGCAAGGATTCACGTTCAAAAACGCACTTTTCTAGCTTAGCATATAACGAATGAGTGCGGAGCCTCTTAAGTACTCGGATGACATCCCTCCGATGGGTGGCAAGATCGGGGGAGAAGATAAGGATATCATCCAGGTATGCAACCACGGAAAGATACAAATCCCGGAAAACATCATTCACAAAGTCTTGAAATACGGCGGGGGCATTGCAGAGTCCGAAGGGCATTACGAGATACTCGTAGTGACCGTCCCTGGTGTTGAAGGCGGTCTTCCACTCATCGCCCTCTCGGACTCGCACTAGATTATACGCCCCGCGTAGATCCAGCTTCGTGAAGATCTTTGCCCCGCGGAATCGATCAAATAACTCCGTAATGAGGGGCAAAGGGTATTTGTTTTTGATCGTGATTGCATTTAATCCCCTGTAATCGATACAGGGGCGTAGATCCCCTTCCTTCTTTTGCACGAAGAAGAACCCCGCACCGGCCGGTGAAATAGACTTGCGAATGAACCCTTTTGCCAGGCTGTCCTGAATATATTTGGACATAGCCTCCGTCTCTGGAGCAGAGAGGGGATACACTCTGCCCCTAGGGGGCTCGGAGCCTGGCTTCAGGTCTATTCGGCAATCGTATGGCCGGTGGGGAGGAAGGGTATCTGCGGCCCTCTTGGAGAAGACGTCCCTGTAGGCCTCATAAGGTGTCGGTAAACCTGGCTCCCCTGTATTCCCTGAGGACCCAACCGACCTAATGGTAGCGGGTGGTTCGGTAGTCACGAGGTGCTCCCTACAGGATCCTGCCCATGATGAGATCTCCCCTGTTGCCCAGTTGAGTATAGGAGCATGCTGTCTCAACCAGGGGAGGCCCAGTAGGATCTCATCCGTCCCCCCTGGAAGCACCAGGAAGGACACCTGCTCATGGTGTCCCGGTGGTACTTCCATCCTGAGAGGGATGGTGATCTGGGTGATGGGATCGACTAGTAGGGACCCGTTGACTACCCGAACCCTTTGTGGCTTGGGTAAGAGAACCAGGGGAACTGAGTATCGGGTTGCCAGGGAGGTCGAAATGAAATTGCCATCAGCGCCTGAGTCCAGGCAGGCCAGAGCAGAGAAGAGAGTAGTGCCAAACTGCAACTGGGTGCTGATAGTCAACCTAGAGGGAGAAGCAGCGTCTAGTAACCCCCCTCTGATGGAAACTAGACGCTGTCTTTTCCCGACGGTTTGGGACATCGGGTAGCTATGTGTCCCCTCTGCCCACAGGAAAAGCAGATGACACCAGACCGAGAACCTGGGGTAGAGGAGACCGCTTTGGACACCTCCATTGACTCCACGGAGTCGCCTACAGAGCTGGCTGGGAGACCTGTCTGGTGGAATACGGTAGCCAGACGCTTTTTAGGCCGTGAGGACGTGGGTGCTGAAGAGACCTCGAGCCTCCGCTCCGCCTGGCGGATGTCTATGCGAGAGGCAACCACAATCAAGGACTCTAAAGTAGCAGGCACCTCACGCGTGGCCAGTGCGTCTTTGACGAACCCTGCCAGGCCATCCCAGAACACAGGGATAAGGACCTTATCGGGCCAGTCCAGCTCTGCGGCAAGTGTCCTAAAGTGTACGGCAAAGTCCCCGACTGAAGCAGACCCTTGCCGAAGTCGTAGAAGGCGCAGCGCGGAGTCGTGGGTGACTTGAGGCCCGAGGAACACCATTCTCATGGCCCCAAGATAAGATGCTAAGTTATTCACCACCCGATCTCCGCGCTCCCACAACGGCGTGGACCACTTCAGCGCTCTCCCTGTGAGCAGGGACTGGACGAAGGCTACCTTCGCCTTCTCGGTAGCGTAAAGAGTCGCGGACAGCTCTAAGTAGGTGGTAACTTGGTTTATAAACCCACGGCACTCGGAGCTGTCCCCGCTAAAGCGCTCTGGAAGCGCAAGGCGAGGAGACCTTCCGCCCAATAGCACAGCCTGGGTAGCCGCCTGGGTGGCGACTGTCGTCAGAGCAGTCTTGTCGGAGGAAGACTGCTCCACTGCTGCCAAACGTGATTCCAACTGCTGCACATAACGCAGCAACTGCTGCTGCTCTTCAGCCATAGCCAGACCTTTGGCGCGACCGTAATGTTACGAGGGGGACCCGGGGAAGCGTGCCAAGATGGAGAATGGACAGCTTCCGCCGGTCAAGGTCCACTGTGCGGTGTAAGGGACCGCTGCTATGGTGGGTGAAGAGTGAGCGGGTTGCTGCTAGCGATCGTCTGGAATGTCACAGACGATCTATGTACACCGGTCTGCCCTAACCCGTGTGGGTTGTATGGCAGGGATCACACGGCTCGGTGTACCTGTTGCACGGGGAAGCACAGAGGTGCCCACGCACGTGTGCCAGTGGAAGTCACGAGAATATGGCACGAGGGTAGCACAGAGGTGCCCACGCACGTGTGCTTTCAATAACCAGGTGAGTCCAGTGGAGACTCGAGGAGCTCACCTGGGACAGGAACACGGCCTGTAGAAGGAGCTACTGCCGGAGCAGCAAGGCAGGGACACGGCCTGCAAACCAGGTGCTGCCTAAGCAGCAAGGGCCAAGCCCACAGAAGAAGATAATGCCTGAGCAGTGGCGTGGCAGCACGCTGCCAGACATCCAAACATAGAAGGACGGTCGCGCGCCGCCATGATGGCAGGAGGAGCTTTTAAGGAGGTGTAGCTCGGAGGCGGAGATGACGGACTTGACCCAATCAGGATCCACGACATCCCAGCCTGGCCAGTCAGGATTCACCACGTCACCAGCCTTGTCATCAAGCCGTGTGACGTCAGTGGGCGAATCAGGATCCACCAAGCATAGCACATGCTCACCCTCCTGCCTCTGGGAAATAGAGGCGGATCCTCGGTCTCACAATGTGTAGAGATAACGGGAGTCTCACTGCTTCCCTGAGCAGCAAATCTCTGCACATTGCGCAACCTCACAGACCTTCGAGGCTGCTGAGCAGGAGGAGCTGTGGCAGGCAAGGAATGGGAGACCGCCTCATTTCTTGCAACAGGAGTACCACTAGGTGTCACCCTTGTGCTGCCTCTCTGAGGAGGTTTCTCCTGCACTCTGCGCAGTCTGGCAGACCTTCGGCGCTGCGGAGCAGGAGCGCTCGTGGCAGGCAAGGAGACTGTCTCATTCCTTGCCACAGGAGAGCCATGAGGTGTAACACCCAACATCCATTACGCAGTGTTTCTGCAGCGATTTGAAGCGCACATGTGCTGCCCAAATCACTGCAGAATTTGCAGCATGGACACTACGCCACTTGCGCACACAGCCTTAAGCCTGCTTTACATGTTGCAATTTCGCATACGATATCGTATGCGATTTGCAACGCCCCCATCGTATGTGCGGCACGTTCAATTTGTTGAACGAGCCACACAAACGATTAACCCCCGTCACAAGTACTTACCCGTCCATACGACCTCGCTGTGGTCGGCGAACATCCACTTCCTGGAGTGGGAGGGACGTTTGGCATCACAGCGACGTCACGCGGCAGCCGGCCAATAGAAGCGGAGGGGCGGAGATGAGCGGGACGTAAACATCCCGCTCACCTCCTTCCTTCCGCATTGCTGGCCAGGAGCCGCAGGACACAGGTAAGATCTGTTCATCGTTCCCGGGGTGTCACACACTGCAATGTGTGCTACCCCGGGTACGATGAACAATCTGACGTACAATTCTAGAGAAATGAACGATGTGCATGCGATGAACGTTTTACCGTTCAATCGCAATCGCACGTACCTGTCACACACTGCAATGTAACTTACGATGCCGGATGTGCGTCACTTACGACGTGACCCCGCCAACACATTGTAAGATACATTGCAGAGTGTAAAGCGGGCTTTACACTAGTTATACCCTTCAGTGAATAACGTGATAAATAAATAAATAAATCAATAAACACTGCAAAAACTAGTGTGTCGCCCTGGGCAAGCCAGGGGACACAGGTCACACACCACCACACCCTACATCCCAGGTAGGCACATCTAAGCTAACCAAAAATCCTTGTTGCCTTCCTCCAGAGGCTGATGATTCACACCAGGGGGTGGGCCAGGCGGTTGGCTCCGCCCACCGAGGAGGTCACAGCTCTGGAGGCGGGAGAAACCAGTCAGTCTAGTCAGGGAGGAGGAAGTGGAAGGAGTGGAGGAGTAGCCTAGACAGGGCAAAAGTAAACAGCTAAGTGAAAGTGAAGGAAGAAAAGTGAAAAAGGAGGAAAAGCAAGTGAGGTGACAAGAAGGAAGGAAAGCCTGAAGGGTCCAGCTTTGTGTAGGGCCAGGTCAGCAAGGTCAGCGACGGCGGTGACTGTCTGGAGGGGGACCGTTTGGAAGTTCCTGGAAGGACCCCGTTGGCTGTGTGCCCGGCGGTCTGGAGCAGTGTTCCGAAGGACAGTCAGCACCAGGGCAGGGGCCTCTCGGACCCCGGCAAGGCTAGGAGTCGCCAAATTTGCCAAATCCGTCAGTGAAGGGGACGTAGATCCCCCAACAACCAAGTCCCCATTGAAGGCAACAGCCCAGCCAGTATAGAAGAGACACCGCCACCGCCAAGGCACCAGTTTCTTAGGTCCAGCGCCTGCGGGCAAAGAGTAGAGCTCCCCCGGTCCAGCTTGAAGCCGGGGAGCGGGTTACCGGTGGGGACCCATCGCAACCAACAAGTACACCAAGGTGCAAGGAAGAGGGACATCACCGTCACCTACCGGGAGAGCAAGTGCAGCCATCCGTGGGACCGTCTTACCAGCCGTTTGGTTTACCGTACAAACTGTGTCCACGTCTCAGGCTGAGTGAGTACCACAGTGCCGCAAGGCACAGCGCTGCCCCCGCGTCCCTGCGCCCACCGGGCCCAGCACCTCCCTCACCATCACCGGGCCCCGGGATCACCAACCCCTACCCACGGAGGGGCAACACAACACCTGGCTGCTCCGCATCACCATCCCCGGGAGCCCCGTATAGAGCAGCGGTGGTGAAATCACCACAACCGTGGGTGGCGTCACGGACAATAATCATCCCCACACCCAACAACCCCCTTTCACTCACGGGCGAGGAGTGCCGCTCGAGAAACCCCCGGGATCCGGCCTACGGCTCGAGCCACCACTGAGCAGCGGCCGCCGGACTCGAGCAGAAGGGGGTGAGCGTAGTGTGCTGACACCCTCCTCCCCGCCCGCGACACTAGGACTTTTCATTAAGCAGCTGAAGAAAAAAGTGGAATAAAACATGATCAAAAAGTTATATATAAATAAAAATGTTACCGCTGAAAACATTATCTTGTCCCACGAAATCACCATGCAGCTCTACCAGCAAAAAATTAAAAAAATTAGAGCTCTCAGAATACAGAAATGCAAATTGCTTGGCAGCCGAGCCGCTCGGGTCCGGACCTTCAGTGGGTGGCTCGAGGGTCTCCGGACCCGGGGGTCCTGCGGTCACTCCGATCAAAAAAGGGTTGGCAGTGTGGATACGTAGGTGTATGGCCGGAGCCGTGTTTAAGTTCGTGACACCACCCACGGGATGTGGTGAAGGTGGACACCAACGCTGCAGTTACGGGGCACCCGGGGGAGATTTTGCGCAGGAAGTTGTTAACCCCTCCGTGGGTAGGGATGGTGGCCCCGGGACCTGTTGGGGGAGTTAGGCGGTGCAGGGAGATGGGCGGCTGGAGGGCACTGATGTACTCACTATTAGTAAACACACAAGTTTCTCCTAAACCAAGGTGATGGTGGTCGGTGCCCGCAGCCGGCTGCAGTCTGGTCCCCCACCCAGTTCGTGGTCTCTGCCTTTCTCCTGCACCTGTTTGTGATGGTGGACTACCTGCGCTTGCAACTTCAGGAGTCCGCTCCCCGGCTTGTGGTTGCCTGAGGATCCCTTTGCCCGCAGACGCTGGCCCGTGGGATCTCTCTGCCGTGGTGGTGGCTTTCTATCTCCCTCGTTGGGCTTTTGCCTTCAGTCGGGTCTTTGGGTGGGGCAGGACCTATAGTCCTGGCCGCAATCAGTTTATTAGCTAGCCCCCAGTAGCTTCTGGACCTAGCTTCAGGGTCTGAGTACTCCCTTTTCTGCTCCGGTTTCCGGGTCGGTTCCGGAGGGCCACTACCCTGTCCCAGTCCACCACGGTTCCACCGAGCCATTTTTCTGGCTGCTGCAGACAGAGGCCTCCGTCTGCCTCCTAGCCAAAGTTACCAGGGCTCCTACCCTGGCACCTGTCAGTCTGCTACAGGCCTGTCACACAGGCCTGACCTTCTCCACTGAACTCTCAAACTGATCTACTGTCTTTTCCCACCTCAGGCCATCCGAACTCCTCGGTGGGCATGTCCGACCGCCTGGCTCTGCCCCCTGGTGTGTCCATGAAGCACTGAGGGGGGTGACTAGGGTTTAAATGTTTGGCTGCTGTCACCTTGTTAGGGGACTGGTGTAGTGCGGGGCCCTATCTGTGACTACTTGGCCCGGCCAGGGCGTCACACAAACACTGTGATTCAGACATAATTCCCAAAGGAAAATTCAATGTACTGAGTAAGGGGGAGTCACTTTGATCTCTCCTCTGGCCAGTGGTCTGGTGGTGTCCATTTATTTATTTCTCCTGACTTAGGGTCCTGTACCCCATCGTGCTCGGTACTGGTCAGCTCTGTGGGTCCCTCTCTGGTGCCTTCAGTCCTAGACCACGTCTGTCGCACCCCAGACCGACATCCCTGAACCCGGTCACCGACTCCTCTGGTCCCAAACCACTGTCTGCGACCCAACCTCTGTCTCTCTAGCTCCCCCCGGGAGCTGACTCTCCAACTCCTCTCACTTTGAGGGCTCTCTCTCGACTCACTTCTTCTTTCCCACCAGTCTGCCTAAACCCCTAGGTGGGTGGCCTTGTTCCAGCTAGACCAACCCACTGGTGTGTCTGACAGGTCATAATGTGAGGTGTTGGTTGGGGTTTGTGGTGCTGATGGAGGTGACACTGGTTTCTGGGAACTTGGAACCATGGGGGGTAGGTCCTGCACCCTGGGGAAAAGGATGCAGTTCCCTGTAGCACCCTGATGTATTCAGGGGCGCTACAATTTTATCCAAAAAAATGGACGTCACTAGGATGGTCTGTCTGGGAAAACTTTGGCAGCAAATCACAGCATGTTGCGACATTTCTCTGATTCAGAATCTGGATGAGAAAAAAGCTGACAAACTGCTCGCCCTCATTGACTAACATTGGTCCGAGTGCAATGAGAGAGTTTCTCCCATTGCACCTGTCCGATTCATACGCTTGTTTGAGCGTACCCTTAAAGTGACTATTTATATTTAGTTTGTGGGAGGTGTCGCAGGCGGAGGGGACGCGCTCGCCACGCTCGGGTCCGGGGCTTCTGCTGCTGCTGCTCGGTGGCTCGAGCGGTGGACCGGACCCGGGGACTCGAGCAGCGCTCCTCACCCGTGAGTGAAAAGGGGTAGTTTGTTTAGGGAGATTGTTCGAGACGCCACCCATGGGACGTGGTGATGATGGCACCACCCCTGCTGATAACGGGGATCCTGGAAGAGATGGTAGGGTGCAGCTGAGATGTTGTCCCCTCCGTGGGTAGGGGGGTTGGTGATCCTGGGGCCCGGTGGTAGTAACGGGGAGGCCGGATGGCTGGGGTGCAGGGTGCAGGGGCAGCGCGATGCCGGATGGCTCTGGTGTACTCACTCAGATAGACAATGACAGAGTCTCTGGTAAACCAAACGGCTGGATGGACGGGTCCCGCAGCCGGCTGCAGTGTTGTTGTTGTGCTCTCCCCGGATGGCTGATGGTGGCTGTCTTTCCCTGCACCTTTTAGTAAGTTCTTGATTCCTGTGGTTGCCCTCCGGTAGTCCGCTCCCCAGCGTATAGGTGCCGTAGGAGCCCGTTTTGCCCGCAGGCGCTGGCCCTTGGATCTCTAGCCTGTGGCGGTGGCTGTATATCCTCTCTGGGTGGTAGGTTGCCTTCAATCGGGACTTGGTAGTTGGGAAACCCCTGGGGTTCCTGTCACATTCGGATTTGACTATTGACGGCGGCTCCAAGCCTGATCGGGGTCCGATGGCCCTGCCTGTGTGCTTAGCTTCACTCCGTTCCCCGGTCCGGTACCGGCAGGCCGTCGCCCGACCCCGGTCCTTACGGCTCAGCGGAGTTCCACTAACTCCTGCAGACAGCCACCACCATCTGCCAACCTTGCTGTTAGTGTCTGGGCTCCAACCCAGACACCCAAGTGTTCACTCCTCTCACTTTCACCTCCTAACTCTAACTGACACTTTTGCTGCCTCCAGGCCTGTGAACTCCTCGGTGGTTGGGGCCAACCGCCTGGCTCCGCCCCACCTGGTGTGGACATCAGACCCTGGAGGGAAGCAACAAGGGTTTTGTGTTTGGCTGGTGTATCTGCCTAGGGTGGGGGTGTGTGTGATGGTATGTTTGTGACTACCTGGCTAGTCCAGGGCGTCACAGAGGCACCATCAAACTATAGATACTATTCCACACTCAAAAAGATTATGGACAAAGGTGCACATACAACTGAAAATAATTAAAATTACATTTTTATTGAATCAGATAAAAAAATTAAGATATTATAAAATAAGCAGAATGTCTAAATATAGGGGCTTCACCTCTACCATGTTTGGAAAGTTCTTTAGTAGGCTCTTTTTATTCAATGGACAATTAAAGCACAAATCATAACAGTCATTAATCCCTTATAGTATGCTATTTGCCACTGCACGCGGGCAATCAGAATGAGCCAGGTACAGCACCGGAATTGGCTAATCTAATGGTTGCAACAATTCCAGGACAGCTGCAGGCTGCTATTTTAGGCTGGTTAACCCCTTAACGACCCATGACGTACTGGGTTCGTCATGGATCGTGTGCTGTTAAATCCCGCCCCTTGTCGTGGACATATCAGCTGATTTTAACAGCTGACATGTGTGCCTGCTAGTTGCGAGTGGAATCGCTTCCACCCGCGATTATTAACCCCTTACGTCTCGCTGCCAAAATCTGGCAGCGAGATGTATATGCGCGCCGCCATTATGCTGACTTACCCCGCCCCCATCGGAAGTCACCTTTTTTTTGGACAAGCTTGTGAATTTTTTTTAACCCCTTAGATACAAGTAAACCTATTCATGTTTTGTGTCTACAAACTTGCACCGACACATCAGTTTTACCATATAGTGAACACGGTGAATAAAATATCCCAAAAACTATTGTGCAATCACACTTTTTTTTCCAATTTTTCCGCACTTGGAATTATTTTGCTGTTTTCCAGTACACTATGTGGTAAAACTTATGGTTTCATTTAAAACTACAACTTGTCCTGCAAAAAACAAGCTCTTATATGGAAAGATTGACAGAAAAATAAAAAACGGCTCTCGGGAGAAAGAGAGGAAAAAAAAAATAAATACCAGAAAAACGCAAAATGCCTGGGGGCTGAAGGGGTTAAGGCAATAACCATTGACCTCCGCAGCCTGAGAAAACCAGCTCCCAACTGTTTGTTTTACATACCTCCCAACCGTCCTGGATACAGCGGGACTGTACCGGATTTCAGCAGGTGTCCCGATGTCACGATCGTGAGGCTTTTGTCCCGTGGCTCCGCCCACCCGCTCTCTCCCCGTCTGACTTTCTCCCCCTCCTAATGCACATGAGCAGAGCCGAGCGCTGCTTCACTGCTCTGGCTCTGTGCTGCCGCAGTTATGGGTGGGCGGCAGCAACACTCTGGATGCCGGCACTTTAAATCGGCACCTGCAGCTCCGCGTGCACTCACTGCTGGGCTGTTTGTGTACAGAAGTGCATCTGTGGGCGGAGCTACCGAGCAACATGCTAAGCTCTGTCCACAGATAAAGAGACTGCAGGAAGAGGAGCTGAACACCAAGAAACACTGTATGTGACCCCCCCCCACCTACCCAGAGCTGTATGCCCCAGCCCCCTCCTCACCAGAGCTATATGCCTCCAGTCACCCCCCTCACCTTATCTGTATGGCCCCCTCACCAAATTTGTATTCCCCCCCACCAGATCTATATACCCCCCAGCACCCTCCAGCTCTGTATGCCTCCAGCCCCCTCCCACCAGATATGTATCCCCTAGCCCCACCTCACCAGATCTGTATGCCCCAGCAGCCCTCTCCTCACCAGAGCTATATGCCTTCAGCCACCCCCCTAACCAGATTTGTATGCCCCCCAGCCCCCACACCAGATTTGTATACCCCCCAGCCACCCCACCAGTTCTATATGCCCCCCAGCTCTGTATGCCTCCAGCCCCCTCCCACCAGATCTGTATCCCTCAGCCCCCTCTCACCAGATCTGTATGCCCCAGCCCTCTCCTCACCAGAGCTATATGCCTCCATGCCTCCAGCCACCCCCCTCACCAGATCTGTATTCCCCCCAACCCCCACACCAGATTTGTATGCCCCTTAGCCCCCACACCAGATTTGTATGCCCCCCAGCCCCCCCACCAGATCTATATGCCCCCCCAGCACCCCCCAGCTCTGTATGCCTCCAGCCCCCTCCCACCAGATGTATCCCAGCCCCCCCTCACCAGATCTGTATGCCCCAGCCCTCTCCTCACCAGAGCTATATGACTCCAGCCACCCCCCCACCAGATCTGTGTGCCCCCAGCCCCCCCCATCAGAGCTGTATGTGCCCCCAGAGCTGTATAAGCCCCAACACCAGAGCTATATGCCCCTTAGTAATATCTATGCTACCAGTTATTTATATGCCCCACAGTAAAGTGTATTTCCCCCAGTAATGTGTATACCCCTTAGTAACGTGTATGCACCTCAGTGAAAAACACAGACATTCTTCACTGACATGTTAAACACGCATATGTCCCTTTATACTCCGTGATTCACGGCACACAGTGGTTGTCCATGTGCAATCCGTGATACGTGATCCATACTCCGTGATTGCACATGGACATTACTCCAGCCACCGCTCTCTCACCTCTGCAGCTACTTCCGGGTCGGCTCTGGCTGCATAAATGAATATGCATGCCATAATGAGCCGGTCAGGAAGAAGCAGAGAGCAGCTGCCGAACTCAGCATCGCTGGAGAAGGTGAGTTGAAAAAGCTTTTTATTTTAAATGTCCGTGTTTTTCTGGTACGTGTTTCACGGATCACACCATAGTGTGGTCCGTGGGACATCAGTGATGCCAGAAAAAAACCAGACATGTTTCTGTGCGGCAATCACGTATACGCATATACGCCGCACGGAGACACGGTCAGTGAAAAATCACGGATGTGTGCGTAGACCCATTGATTATGATGGGTCTGCATAGGTCAATGATTCTGGTTCGTATAAAAACTAGCACATACATACCAGAATCACTGACATCTGAAACAGGCCTAATATGTATGCCCCTCAAGTACTGTCTATGCCCCAAGACCCTCCTGTGATGTATATACTGTAGCCCCAGCCCCGCCTGTGCTGTATATACTGTAGCCCCCAGCCCCTCCTGTGCTGTGTATACTGTAGCCCCCAGCCCCTCCTGTGCTGTATATACTATAACCCCAGCCCCTCCTGTGCTGTATATACTGTAGCCCCCAGCCCCTCCTGCGGTGTGTATACTGTAGCCCCCAGACCCTCCTGTGCTGTATATACTGTAGCCCCCAGCCCCTCTTGTGCTGTATATACTGTAGATATACAGTGTATATATATATATATATATATATATATATATACAGTTAGGTCCAGAAATATTTGGACAGTGACACAAGTTTTGTTATTTTAGCTGTTTACAAAAACATGTTCAGAAATACAATTATATATATAATATGGGCTGAAAGTGCACACTCCCAGCTGCAATATGAGAGTTTTCACATCCAAATCGGAGAAAGGGTTTAGGAATCATAGCTCTGTAATGCATAGCCTCCTCTTTTTCAAGGGACCAAAAGTAATTGGACAAGGGACTCTAAGGGCTGCAATTAACTCTGAAGGCATCTCCCTCGTTAACCTGTAATCAATGAAGTAGTTAAAAGGTCTGGGGTTGATTACAGGTGTGTGGTTTTGCATTTGGAAGCTGTTGCTGTGACCAGACAACATGCGGTCTAAGGAACTCTCAATTGAGGTGAAGCAGAACATCCTGAGGCTGAAAAAAAAGAAAAAATCCATCAGAGAGATAGCAGACATGCTTGGAGTAGCAAAATCAACAGTCGGGTACATTCTGAGAAAAAAGGAATGGACTGGTGAGCTTGGGAACTCAAAAAGGCCTGGGCGTCCACGGATGACAACAGTGGTGGATGATCACCGCATACTTTCTTTGGTGAAGAAGAACCCGTTTACAACATCAACTGAAGTCCAGAACACTCTCAGTGAAGTAGGTGTATCTGTCTCTAAGTCAACAGTAAAGAGAAGACTCCATGAAAGTAAATACAAAGGGTTCACATCTAGATGCAAATCATTCATCAATTCCAAAAATAGACAGGCCAGAGTTAAATTTGCTGAAAAACACCTCATGAAGCCAGCTCAGTTCTGGAAAAGTATTCTATGGACAGATGAGACCAAGATCAACCTGTACCAGAATGATGGGAAGAAAAAAGTTTGGAGAAGAAAGGGAACGGCACATGATCCAAGGCACACCACATCCTCTGTAAAACATGTTGGAGGCAACGTGATGGCATGGGCATGCATGGCTTTCAATGGCACTGGGTCACTTGTGTTTATTGATGACATAACAGCAGACAAGAGTAGCCAGATGAATTCTGAAGTGTACCGGGATATACTTTCAGCCCAGATTCAGCCAACTGCCGCAAAGTTGATCGGATGGCGCTTTATAGTACAGATGGACAATGACCCCAAGCATACAGCCAAAGCTACCCAGGAGTTCATGAGTGCAAAAAAGTGGAACATTCTGCAATGGCCAAGTCAATCACCAGATCTTAACCCAATTGAGCATGCATTTCACTTGCTCAAATCCAGACTTAAGACGGAAAGACCCACAAACAAGCAAGACCTGAAGGCTGCGGCTGTAAAGGCCTGGCAAAGCATTAAGAAGGAGGAAACCCAGCGTTTGGTGATGTCCATGGGTTCCAGACTTAAAGCAGTGATTGCCTCCAAAGGATTCGCAACAAAATATTGAAAATAAAAATTTTTTTTTGGGTTTGGTTTATTTGTCCAATTACTTTTGACCTCCTAAAATGTGGAGTGTTTGTAAAGAAATGTGTACAATTCCTACAATTTCTCTCAGATATTTTTATTCAAACCTTCAAATTAAACGTTACAATCTGCACTTGAATTCTGTTGTAGAGGTTTCATTTCAAATCCAATGTGGTGGCATGCAGAGCCCAACTCGCGAAAATTGTGTCACTGTCCAAATATTTCTGGACCTAACTGTAAATGCATTGTCATAATTGCTCTGTTCCATAGAAATGACAGAATGACATATGTAGTAGGTATTCCATACCCAACAATTAATGCACAAATACTATTAAATCCAGAAAAAAACATCATGAAACAGAAAAACAAAAAGGGGGCATATGATCAAATCTCATTTTGAAGGTGACAATCTACCAACAGATATAAAAGACATCACTCTCCACCCATGTATAATATATTCCTACAATGAATCCTATAAAGGATAAGCAAATGTATACATGCCTGAACTATTTATATCAATTCAATTGTCCCATACACGAATGGTTCAATGATCAAGAAGTGAGGGAAAAAAAAATGCTTATGTGGTTTTCCTTTGAGTCCCACCAATCTGCAACTCCGCTGAATTCAACTATTAATTGTATTGACAAATCTCCGCTGTAGGGGGGGGGGGAAGAGTATACGTATGTTTTACTATTTATTTACTGTATATCATCTATAATTGTTATTCTTTTATTTTTTAAATTTGATTTTTGTATATATTAACCTTTATTTAATCAATTATATATGTATTTCACCCTACGGAGACATGGCAATCAATTATATTGCAATATCAGATCTTTGCGTATATTCAGACCATTTGACTGCCTACTTCCCAACTTAAAGATCCAAAAAGACTCACGATTTAAGATTTTGCGTCTATAACATCCCCCTCTGATGGGTTTGTGAACCTTTTCTATGCCACAAAAGCTGAAACTACTGTTGTCACCTCCGTGTACTTCAGAAAAATGTTTTGATACCATTGAAGTACCAATTTTATTCATTCCCAAGGCATCGGATAAGTGTCGCCTTATGCGTTTCTTAAGGGGACCAATAGTGCACCCTACATACTGAATTTGACATAGGGTGCATGTTATTAAATAGATTACCCCGGTGGTGTTACAGTTAATGAATCCATTAATGTCATAGGTATGGCCATTAACTATAGAGGTAAATGTTTTCGTCCTACCAGCATAAGAGCAAGAAATACAAATATTGTGATGACATTTGAAGAAGCCCTTATGGTCCAACCATGTGGAGCTCTTCTGAAGGGGAGATTTTAAAAATATTGGAAACCAAGTAAAATAAAGCACCTGGAAATTTACTGACGTATTTCTCCTCCTTGCGCTGGGCAGAACTCTTTCCTCTTCATTATACTCAGGTAACAGCACCTGCAGCCCGAGCAGCAGAGGGAAATCTGAGCACATGGAATGGGTGAGCTGAAAGTTTTTCATATTGTCTCTTGAACTGCTGGTTTTTCGTGCTCCCCTGTGCTTCCACAATGGGGTTATTTTTGTCCTTGGTGATTTTTCTGCAATATGGACACCGGACAAGAACCCGCAATGTCAGTGCAGGACAGACGCAAACGCTTGGTACAAAATGTTTTTTTGAATAAGAATCAAGCAACTCCTCCAGGGGATATTGCTAATGAGGACTTTAAAAACCTATACAAACAACTAATAGCAAAAAAAACAAAAGAAACAAAATTATGGTTGGATGCTGAATTCCTCAGTAATTATGTGGATAAAAAAATGGTGCCCAGAGGTTTAAGAATCACGAAAGACTGCACTTATCCTTATCCAGATCAATTTTTTTCTGATTGGAATGACATTCTGTCTACCTGCTCATTGAGTTTGATGAACTGCATTATTAAATATGAGCAATTGGAGTTAGTGAAAATACAACAAACCATTACTGAAATAGAAGAAAAAATGTCTGATGTGGTCAAACCCGACAATTATGAGAACCTAATGAAGAAAATGTCTAACAACATAGAAAATTTAGAAAATAAAATTGTGGATATTAAAAGACGTAAATGGGAACGAGATAATGAAGATTATTCAAAAAATCAAGTTTATACGTGGAAAAAACATAGAATTGGATCCAAATTTGCATTTAAAAGGAATAAAAGCAAAAGACGCGTCAGTTTTTCCTATCCGGAGACATCAGGAGATTCCCTCACTCACACCTCATCTGAAAAATTGGATCAGAGTGACAGCCAGGACGATTTGGGTCCATTGCAGTCAAAAAACGGGGACGGAGAGCCGGTAGAAAGCATAATACAAACAAGGCAATCTACCAGGAAAAAGAAAATATGAACACCGTTTGGAATCTTACCACCAGAATTTTTCAACCTGAACATTTGTCTGCGCTCTCCAAAGGTTTGGGATTTGCTCCTAAAACACACTTTAATTTGTTTTCTACCTTGTTAGACATCAATAAGTTTACACGCAATTTAACATTGAAATGTCATTTTTTGGGTTGTGAAGGGGAAAATGTCACTACTGATATTGATAGAATGGATGGGATTAATGTTGCCACTACCACTTTAATTCCCAGTTTTTCGGAACTGTGTGGTATTACTTCTTTGAGACAATTGGAAGCAGAAAGTGGTGGCTTTATTAAAGCAAACATGAATTCCTTTCATACACACAATAGGGATTATTATCCCATTAATTCCAGACCCTTGATTTTTGATAGATTCCAAGACCTCATAGAGGAAGATTTGGTAAAACTGCACTCCTCACACAGGGATATTAGATCTAATCTCACCAAACTAGAAAAAGCAGCTTTACAAGAAATAAAAAATGACTGGCATATCACAGTCAAAAAGGCGGATAAGGGGGCGCAATCACCATTTTGGACACGGATCTGTATATAAAGTGTAATGTAGAACTTCTTAGCAATAGTGACACCTATGGGATTTTGGGGGGGATCCCACCCTATTTTTCCAAAAGGAACTGCTATCAGTACTACGGGATGGAGTGGAGATGGGGATCATTACCCAAAAATTAATGGATTTTTTATATGTTGATAATCCTGTCATCCCCATCTACCACTCCCTCCCCAAGGTGCATAAAGGGGATTCCCCCCGAAATTCAGACCTATCGTGTCGGCCATAGGGTCTCTATTGGAGAGAATAGGGGCCTGGCTAGATCATAACTTGCAGCCCCTGGTCAAATCTTTGCCGGGGTACATAAGGGACACTAAAAGTTTCCTTTGTACCTTTGAAAATTTTCAATGGGAAGATCGTTTTATATGGCTGACAGCAGATGTGGTAGCTCTTTATCCCTCTATCTCTTATGGGGTCATTATGACATCACTCAAACATTTTTTATGCAAATATAGCGACTATGACAATTACATGCAGTCCTTTATACTTGATGTTACTAAATATCTTTTGAATAAAAACTATTTTCTCTTTAATGGAACTTTTTACATCCAGAAACAGGGCGTTAGCATGGGAGGGAAATATTCACCCTCCCTTGCTAACCTCGTTATGGGTTTCTGGGAAGAGATTTTTTTGATGGAACGATGGTAACCCATGGCAACGGCAAATAATATGGTAGGGAAGGTACATTGATGACCTCCTGTTGGTGTGGGGTGGTACCCAGGAGGAAATCGGTCCGTTTATTGAGTATATCAACCGCAATGATAAAATCTTAAATCGTGAGTCTTTTTGGATCTTTAAGTTGGGAAGTAGGCAGCCAAATTGTCTGAATATACGCAAAGATCTGATATTGCAATATAATTGATTGCCATGTCTCCGTAGGGTGAAATACATATATAATTGATTAAATAAAGGTTAATATATACAAAAATAAAATTTAAAAAATAAAAGAATAACAATTATAGATGATATACAATAAATAAATAGTAAAACATACATATACTCTTCCCCCCCCCCCCCCACAGCGGAGATTTGTCAATACAATTAATAGTTGAATTCAGCGGAGTTGCAGATTGGTGGGACTCAAAGGAAAACCACATATGTATGGGACAATTGAATTGATATAAATAGTTCAGGCATGTATACATTTGCTTATCCTTTATAGGATTCATTGTAGGAATATATTATACATGGGTGGAGAGTGATGCCTTTTATATCTGTTGGTAGATTGTCACCTTCAAAGTTAGGTTTGATCATATGCCCCCTTTTTTTTTTTTTTTTGCTGTTTCATGATGTTTTTTTCTGGATTTAATTGTATTTGTGCATTGATTCTTGGGTATGGAATACTTGCTACATATGTCATTCTGTCATTTCTATGAAACAGAGCAATTATGACAATGCATTTATATTGTGACACACTCTCTTTGGTAATAGTTCACATCACTCTGATTGTTATACATTTGTATATTTTTTATGTAACTTTTACCATATGAATATTATAATGTAACATTCAAGCAGTGTCTGTTGATATGAGAGAACTGTTATACAATGTGCATGTCTCTTTTATATTCCATTTGAACCCATGTATTTGTAATGTGCTGTGATACACCTTGAGCCAGTGGATCCATCATGGGTTAACCCTGAGGAATTCAGCAAGAACCTGCACCTGTTTGTTTGGAGGACTTTTTCATGTATGGGTATAAAGAGGACTCAGTTCACATAGTAAAGCCACTTGACAAAGGCTACACTCCAGTAGCCGAAACGCGTCGCTGTTGTGTCAATATCCATGGAGGACTATGTCTTAACTGTTCATATGTTTATATGATCGTTTTATTGGAAACCAAGTAAAATAAAGCACCTGGAAATTTACTGACATATTTCTCCTCCTTGCGCTGGGCAGAACTCTTTCCTCAACATATAGACAAATCCATGCTTTCTCGTAACCAGGGAAAAAAGTTCAGTTTGTTGTCAACTCTTATACAAAGATTAAATGGTTTTAATAGTTGTCATATGCCAACTAAAAGCCGCTTTACACGCTGCGATCTCGCTAGCGTGTGTACCCGCCCCCATCGTTTGTACGTCACGGGAAAATCGCTGCCCGTGGCGCACAACATCGCGCGGACCCATTACACTACTTACCTGCCTAGCGACATCGCTGTGAGCGTCGAACCGCCTTTTTTCTAAGGGGGGCGGTTCGTTTGGCGTCACAGCGACGTCACTAAGCGGCCGCCCAATAGAAGCGGAGGGGCGGAGATGAGCGGGACGTAACATCCCGCCCACCTCCTTCCTTCTGCATTGCTGGTGGACGCAGGTAAGGTGAGGTTCCTGGGTTCCTGCGGTGTCACACGTAGCGATGTGTGCGGCCGCAGGAACGACGAACAACATCGTACCTGTGGCAGCAGCGATATTAAGGAAATGAATGACGTGTCAACGATCACCGTTTTGGAACGATTTTGCGATCGTTGATCGTCGCTCATTAGTGTTACACGCTGCGATGTCGCTACCGGCGACGGATGTGCATCACTAATGACGTGACCCCGACGATATATCGGTAGCGATGTTGCAGCGTATAAAGTACCCCTACTCTCAATATCCAGTTAAAAACTACATCTCTTGCTTCCTTGAGAAAAGCAGGCAGAGTAGCTAGTTGATTCGAGACCATTAGTGTGACACCCTGGCAAAACCAGGTAGTCACACAGCTTCCACAACACCGCTCCCACACAGGGTTAAAGCAGCCGACAAAACCCTAGTCACCCTCTCAGGGAAGGACAGACACACCAGTGGGCGGGACCATTCGGAAAGGAAACACCCACCTAGGGGTCTGGAGAGCCCGGGGCGGGAAAAGCAGTAGTTCAAGTCTAGAGCTCAAGTTGAGAGGAGTGAGGAGGAGTAGCTGACAGGTGTCAGGGTCGGAGCCCTGACACATTGGCTAGGTGGTAGACGGTGGTCACCACCAGTAGGAGACAGGAAGACGACTTGGCAGATCCGAGGTGGACCGGGGCAGGGTTGTAGCCCGCCAGTACCGACACCGGAGAACCGACCCGGAAACCGCGCACACAAGGGGGTACTTGGACCTTGAAGCCAGGACCGGCACCGACGGCCTAGCTAATTAATCAATTGAGGGCAGGATTCCAGGTCCTGTCCCAACCTAAGTCCCGAAAAGTAAACAACCACCCACAGAGAGGGATAGGGCATCCACCAGGGCCCGGTAGATCTCACGAGTCAGCGTCTGACGGGCACGGCTCCCAACCAGAGGACCGGGAGAAGACTCCTGCGTTACACACCGGGAAGTCTACATAAGAAAACACAAAGTGCAGAGGCAAGGGGCAGTGACCATCAGCCCGGGTGTGGGACCAGATACACCCGTCTGCGGCAGCCGGCCACCATCACCTTGGTTTACCAAAAGGCTTGTGTGATTGATTCCACAGTGAGTAACTTTCCCAGCCCGACCGGGTGCACCGGCCCCTGCCGTTATCATCCCCCTGCACAGAGACATTGGGCCCCGGGCCATCAATCCCTGCCCACGGAGGGGTTAGCATCCAGCTGCCAGTCTATCGCCCCTGGGAGCCCCACAACAGCAGCGGTGGTGTTACATCTCACCACACACCGTGGGTGGCGTCACAGACAGTTTTCAACAACCCCCGTACAAATACGTCCCCTTTTTATTTTAAGTGTCCGCGTGACCCCCGGGTCCGGTAGAGTCCCTTGAGCCATACCGCAGATCCGGATCCGAGCAGCACGGCTGCTGGCACGGGGGCGGCACATTAGTATGTAAATCATATATTAATAGTCAGTGGCGTAACTAGAGTATGATGGGTCTCAGTGCAAAGTTTGGACCTGGTCCCCCCCTCCAAGCACACCAACACTCGGGGTGTGGGATAATGACGCCGACACTCGGGGTATGGGATAATGACGCTGACACTTGGCTCTTTCCCTCAGCACCAAGGTTTCCCATGATCTGAAATCCCTCTTTCTATCAGCATCCAGCTTTCCCATGTTCTGATATTCATATTGTCCTTGGCACCCAGCTTCCCCTTGCTCTGCTATACATCTATCCCTTAGCACCCAGCTTTCCCATATCACAGCATGGTTAAGCTAGGTGCTGAGATAAGATGTATAGCAGAGCATAGGAAAGCTGGGTGCTGAGGGAAAGAGCCTTTTTCAATCAGCACAAAAACTTCCCATCCCATGCTTGTATCTTTGTTCCCCCTCATATATGGTTCTCCAAATACAATAATGGCCCCCACATAGTGTGACGCCCTGGACTAGCCAGGTAATCACAGGTAGACCTCCGAACTACACTTGTTCACCAATAAGGTGTCATCAGCCAACCATTAAAACCTAGTCACCTCTCTCAGTGCTTGATGGACACACCAGGGGGCGGAGCCAGGTGGTTGGCCACGCTCACCGAGGAGTTCAGAGGGCCTGAGGCAGGAAAACAGTCAGTCAGTCAGTCGAGTCGTTAGTGGAGTGAAGGAGAGTGGAAACAGGCCTGTGTAGCAGGTCTGCAGCAGTCTGACAGGTGCCAGGGTCGGAGCCCTGGTACCTTGGCTAGGAGGCAAACGGTGGCCTTAGCCTGCAGGAGCCGGGAAGACGGCTCGGTGGAACCGTGGTGGACCGGGACAGGGTAGTGGCCCACCGGTACCGACCTGGGGAACCGAATCAGAAACCGGAGCACAAAGGGGGTACTCAGACCCTGAAACGAGGTCCAGAAGCCACTCGACCGAGTTAATTAACTGATTGCGGTCTGGACTATAGGTCCTTTCCCACTGAAAGTCCCGACTGAAGACAACAGCCCACCGAGGGGGATAGAAGCCACCGCACAGGCAGAGAGATCCCACGGGCCAGGGTCTGCGGGCAAAAGGGCTCTCCCAACATTCACAAAACTGGGGAGCGGACTCCCGTCGCTGAAGCACAGGCAGTCTACAGATACACAACACGGTGCAGGAGAAAGGCCAGGACCACCGAACCGGGTGGGGGACGAGACGCAGCCGGCTGCTGGCACCGACTACCATCAACTTGGTTTACCAGAGACTTGTGTGTGTCAATAACTGTGAGTACAACAGTGCCATCCAGCCGCGCACCGCCCTGCACCACCCAGCTACTCCCCAACGGGTCCCGGGGCCATCATCCCTACCGACGGAGGGGTTAACATCTTGCTGCATTACCATCTGCCCCGGGTGCCCAATAATCGCAGCGGTGGTGCCCAACTTCACCAGGACCCGTGGGTTGCGTCACGAACTCAAGTGCGGCTCTGGCCGTGCACCTATCTAACCCTCCACCAAAAGCGCCAGCACCCCCCTTTCAGAGCGAAGTGACCCCGGTTCCGGAGGCACTCGAGCCACCCACCAACGAACCCGGATCCGAGCGGCTCGGCTGCAGCCAAGCGCAGGGCAGTACAATAGTCTTCCATATAGAATAAAGGGTTCCACATAACCTTCATATATTATAATGTACCCCCATAGTACTCCATCTATTATAATGCATTTCCCATAGTCATTCATGTATAAAGTAGACCTCCATAACCCCCTAATTTTTATAATGCATTTCCTATAGTTCTCCATGTATTATAATTCCTCCATAGTTCTCCATATATTATAATGCATCCCACAGTGCTCCATATATTATACTGCACCACAGAGTCCTCCATACATTATAATGCAGCCCCCATAGACCTGCAAGTATTATAATGCAGTCCAATAGTCCTTCAATTCTTATAATGCACCCTCAAAGTCCATGTATAAGGTAGCCCCCAAAGTCCTCCATACATTATAATGCAGCCCCCTATAGTCCATGCATAAGGTGTTCTTCATATTGCATTATGCAGCCCCATAGAACTCCATGTATAATGCACCCTTTTAGGGCCGCTTTACACGCTGCGACATCGCTAGCAATTGCTAGCAATGTCGAGCACGATAGCACCCGCCCCCGTCGTACGGCCGATATGTGGTGATCGCTGCTGTAGCGAACATTATCGTTACGGCAGCGTCACACGCACATACCTGTTCAGCAACATCGATGTGACTGCCGAACAATCCCTCCCTCAAGGGGGAGGTGCATTCGGCGTCACCGCGATGTCACCACAACGTCACTAAGCGGCCAGCCAATAGAAGCGGAGGGGCGGAGATGAGCGGGATGTAACATCCCGCTCACCTCCTTCCTTCCTCATTGCTGGCGGCCGCAGGTAAGGTGAGTTTCCTCGTTCCTGCGGTGTCACACAGAGCGATGTGTGCTGCCGCAGGAACGATGAACAACATCGTACCTGCAGCAGCAACGATAATTGGGAATAGGGGGGCATGTCACCGATTAGCGATTTTGAACGTTTTCGTGACGATGCAAAATCGCTCATAGGTGTCACAAGCAACGACATCGCTAACGCGGCCGGATGTGCATCACAAATTCCGTGACCCCAACGACATCGCTTTAGGAATGTAAAGCGGCCTATAGTCCATGTATAAGGTGTCCTTCATATTGCATTATGCAGCCCCATAGTCTTCCATATATAATACACTCTTATAGTCCATTTGTAAGGTGTCCTTCATTTTGTATTATGCAGCCCCATACTCCTCCATATATAATGTAGCCCCATAGACCTCTATGTAAAATGCAGGCCCATAGACCTCCATGTCTAATGCAGCCCCATAGACTTCCATGTATAATGCAGCCCTATAGACTTCCATGTATAATGCAGCCCCATAGACCTCCATGTATAATGCAGCTCCATAGGCCTCTGGCCAGCCTGTACTCATTGATTAAACATAACAAACAACAAGTACTCACCCCTCATCATCATCATTCCCTTGCTGCTCTGGTTAGAGTGCCCTCCTGTCCTAAACTCTGTGCTCACAGCACAGAAGCCGCAGGAGTGACGTCACCACGCTAAGACATCGAGTGCAGGAAAAGGGGGAGAATAATAAAGCATAGAGCAGAGCGTGCCACTCGATGCTTTATCATTGCTGTGTGCAATGATAGCCGATGGGGGCCCAGTGCCGCTGCCGCTGCTGACACCAGGCCCCTGACTCAAGGACCATATAGTGGCCACATGGTCTGCTACAGAACAGCGCAGCTTCTCTCTCACAAAGAGGAGCCGGCTACGGATCTGCAGGGTGGGCAACGGGGCCCTATACTGACAGGCCCGGTCACGATTGCGATCTCTGCAATCGCGTTCGTTACACCCCTGTGAATGGTCATGTGATGACTGCTGGAACTGGAAAGCATAACCGTTTCCTGGCAGCAAGAATATTACGCACTGTTTGAAATTGACATGCTACAGTGCTAAATTTTATAACTAATCTTTTCACCCTCAAGCCTCACTGACCAGGCCAATTTTTTCAACTGTGGCTAGTGTTATTTTAAATGATAATAACTCTGGAATGCTTCAATGGATCTCAGGGATTCTAAGATTGCTCTTTCATGACATGTACGAGGGACTGCTGATAAGTCTTTGGCTTTACCCAGAAAGAAACAAGATAGCATGATGAAACTTTACATTTATTCCACATGCTATCCACTGATGTCAACACACTTCTTACACCATTATTCCAAGTTCTGTAAGCCTAGCAAAAAGAAGGATTTCGACTGTGCCTCAAACCAGGCATGCGAATCAGCCATGGTATCAGAAATGGTGTGATGTTTGGTACCCTTGAGATGTTTCTTCAGATTTGGAAACAGATGGTAGTCGAAGGGTGAATCAGGTGGATGGTCAACCATGGTCAATAATATTCTTTATAGCAAGATACTATTTATTTTAATAGCACATGAATAGTCAATGGTACATAGGCATTAGAACTATTTTTTAGTCATAGAATCTTATACAATAACAGAAATATGCATCAACATTACCATTTGTTGTAGCAATACTTCTCTTCGGAGGGACTCGATTTAATGAATAGGAAACAACATGGCATCTTGCATCACAGGAGTACTGCGTACACTTCAGCGTCCTGGAAATATCCCTAACATTAAGCGAGGTCCGGTGTATTTTTATAGGAAAATTTGTAGCCGTGTGCAAATACAGTATTGCAATTGTGAATGATTAATTGGTGACCAGCATGTGACAGCTGAGTCATGTTCATGTAACTTGACCACAAACTGCTGTGGGCACCAGCAACTTCCTGCACATTTACTTGTACATCCTGCCAGTTGACAACTGACCGACCACAGTTGACCACAGTTTTAGTGAAATATTGCAATGAGCCGTAAATTTTATATGCAAGCTTCCTTACACCTGTCTTTAAGCCAACCACAAGTTTCCGGTAAGTGAAACTGTAAATGTTACTTCCTCATTATCGTGGTTTTGCTTAAGATCTGTTTGACATGTATTCTTTGGTCATAGTGAAATTGGTTATCCAGAGGACATCTCTCTTTGATACTGAATTATTGATAGGTCAAATAATATCTGGGATCACTCCTATCTTTTGATTATGATCCCTATCTAATCACATTCATTCTTCAGTCATATCACATTGGTATCACAATCGGTCCTTGATCCGAGGGATTATTTTCCATCATCAGTATTCCACTAGAGGAAGATCACTTGGAATATACCATACCATGACCAAGAAATATCGTTTGCCACAAATTTTGTTTTCTTGGTTTGTTTGGATAAACGTTAAATCACAAATATAAATCACTTTCACTACTATGTATATTAAAACTAAAAGCAATATTATCTGAAAAGCTCCCTTGAACATCATGTGTTTTGGCATTTGTTCGATATTCAAAGGAATCATTACACATTAAATTTCCCGATATGTTAGTACAAGTTTCACTAGTCCCATTTATGAACATATTGGCATAAAGCCATAACATATCATGAATTGTCCTTTCCACTAAGCTGGGTTGAAAAGCATCTACAGTATTTATAGCTGTCCCAAAACTTATTTTTATATTCCCCATAGGGATGAATCTCAGGTTAGTCAGTCCAGTCTTATTTCTTGGTACCCAAATTCCTGCCTTAAAAGCCAGATATTGCAAATTGGTGACTGTTGCATTCAAATTGCCTTGCCACCATGGAAGATTGATCCATTCCACTACGGAAATGGGTACTGTAGTATTCTATAGATGAACACTTCGAGTGTCTTTATCAGCAAGATGATCAGAACAACTTTTCCACTTTAAGATTTCCCCCATCGATATCGGGACATCCAGATAAGGGATACTGGTGGCTGTAACCGGAGAATGTGTACAGATCCAGCAATCTGTGTGTTGAAAATGTGATGGTGCATCAGAAATTTATTCGCCATAGGATCCTCCTGATGTAGACTTGTCCATCCAATGACCAAAGAGGCAAACATCAAACACAGGAATTTCTCCATCTCATTACTATCGAGCTCTTCCCAGTAACCAATACCATGGATTCCGCTTATTTACAACACCATCTGCAAATAGAGATACACTATTATTCTCGTAAATAACATTTTTCTTGTGGAACATATTCCCACTTCTCCACTCCTGGTCTCATTATCAGGAGAGTACAATCTTTTCCGACCACTATTACCTCTGTCTCTGAGGGCGGTCCTTGGAGGCTTTGAAACCATATTTTTGCTCCTACATTTGTAATATTAGAGGATCCAAAACCTTTAGTACCCCGTATTGTTAATTCTGCCGGGACAGTTCCTTCTCTTATTTCAGACAAGTTTATTGGAATTATCAACATCTGAGCCACCTTCTGGTGTTTCATCAATATCAAAGGTTCATTTCCCAAATTTAGCATCAGTACCTTGATTTCTCCCTGATAATCTGCCTCTATTGCCCCTCCCACCACTATGGCTCCTTTTAACGCTAAACTAGAATGAGTGGCTATTTGACCATAATGATCCTTTGGTGTATGGCAACCCAATCCTGTTGAAATTGGTTTTACCTTACCTGGGGGTACCACGACAGTTTCCAATGTACTGAGGTCTAAACCTGCTGAATAAGGTGTCGCTCTTTCTGGTGTGCCCAAACAGCTGTACCTTGTCTTGTCAACTGTTGGACTGACTTGTATGATGGCTGCTGCTTTATCTGCTTCTGAATTAAACAAACGTTCAAGTGAGTTAGTAGGGACATGAGCATCGACATGAAATACAGTGGTCTTGGTAGATTGAATAATCCCTTCAATGTCTTGCCACACTTCCCTGACCATCTCAAACACATTTTGCTGTTCCTCTCCCCAGTGGAACTCATATTTTTTCCTCGTTACTTTGTACAAATGAGCCAACATTTGTCCCAAATGAGGGATATGTTGTCTCCAAAAATCAAACAATCCAATATAAGACTGAGTCTCCTGTTTGGATTTAGGGACCGGAAAATTAATAATTTTCTGTCTGGCATTGGGAAAGATCTCTCTGTGCCCCTTGTTCCACTGAATCCCTAGAAATGTTACCACCTGAGATGGTCCTTGAACCTTGGCATCATTGGTTTCCCATCCTTTACTCCTCATATGAACAATCAGTTTTGTCAATTGATCTTTCACACTTTGCTCATCTTGTCCTTGTATCATTGTATCATCGATATAATGTGAGATCTGCATTTCCTTATGACAAGACATAACCCCAAAGGAGAATTTTCCTTCGGTTAGATTAAGAGTCATCCCTTTTAGGACATCAATTCCCAAAATATATTCTGGTATAGGAACTACCAGCACTGTATACTTCTTGATAGGTAAATTACCTATCTTCAAAGCTACCTGTGTCTGAACCCTGGTGATCACTTGACCACCTAGTCCAGTAATTTTTACTCAAGGTCCTTTTATTTTTTCTGGGTTTCCATTAATTAAAGTAGCCTCCGCCCCCGTGTCAATCAAAGCTGGGACTCTTTGAACATTTCCCCCTTTCCAATGTATGCTAAGATTGACGTAGGGATGTTCGTCCCTTTTTATCAATAGGGGGGCTTGGCTGTCTACCTATGGTAAATCACTTCCTTCTGAACTTTCATTTACACAGACTTCAGTCTGTGTATTAGCCCTTCCTTCCGTGACCTTTGTGGCCACGGCTGCAGCCAGTTCTTCCCATGGATAAACTGACTGAAAATCTTCCCAAGACACTTTCTTTGGGGGGTTTCCCCTTTTCCCTCTGATTTCTTTACCTTAGGGGTTTTTGAACCCCCTTCCACATTTGTAGTGATCACTTTCTTTGCGGATAGGACTTTCTGTTTGTACAACTTCCATAATTCTCCTGTCTCCTTTCCATCAATGCTTTCCTTATTGATCCCGGCTTTAAGCAAAGCCTGGAACATGTCTTTGCGAGACACTCGTGGGGCCTTGCCTACTGATTTCTCTTTCCAATCAGGATTGTTTGGCTTACTGTTACCAACATGGCCTCCAGGGGACGATTTATCCCACTGTCCCATATCCTGTAACTCCCTCATCCTCCCTAGAACTACACCGATTGATTCTCCAGTCAGCGCTACAGTTAAGGTTAAAATAACTGTTTTGTATGCTGGAGGAGCATGTTTAACCAGCCTATTTCTTATGCTGGCTGTCAATGGGTCAGAGATTGGAGATAATCATCATCCATTCCCAAAAGAGGAAGAGCATTCCTCATTGCTTCTTCCTTCAGCCTTTCCATACCATCTTTTAAGGTATACCAAGGTTTATCATTGATAGGAAAGTCTGCTTCTGATGGGTATTTGTCCAGAAAAGCATGGGCTAAGATCATGATTAAGTTTTGAGTACCATGCTCATTATGATCAACAAAATAATTTTTTATTGATCTCTGAATTACTGGGTCACAAGACATGGTGACAAATTTTGCCACATCTCTGGCGTCAAAGTGCACTCCACCTCCTCCGAGATCGTGCACCCTGACCAACCAGGGAATTTCTCCTTCTCCAGTTTTTTTTCTAAACTGTGTTAAAATGCTATCAACTTCTCCCTGAGAGTAATCTTCAATGGTTACACGATTTTTTACATGAGGAATTGTTCTTTCATTTGTGATGGCATTACCATCTTCGTCATATTGCAGATTCCCCTGACCATCCCAGACATGTTCCCGGATGATTTCATTCTCTGTCCTCTCTAGGCGCCTCCTTACTGGATTAGCCTGAATCTTCCCTTTTATGGTAATCCTCCTCATCGGATGATGAAGATGAATCCCACACATCCCCATCCCAAGTATCGGGATCCCAGTTTATAGAAGCTGAGACGATACTTTTATGTACTTTGGTTTTATTTACTTTTCCTCTTCTTTTCTTGTACTTATTTTGAGCAATTTTGATTTTATTTACCTTTCCTCTTCTTTTCTTGTACTTATTTTGAGCAATTTTTATTGCAGCTTTTTCTGCCACATTCTGATATTGTTCCAATTTATCATTCAACAGTCTGGTATTACATTCCAGAACTGTTTTCAGTCTACCTAATTCTATCATCTTTTGTTCCATCTGGGAACTTTTCTTCTGCATCTTTAGATTACGCTCATGCATTACACTATATGCACTTGCCAAAATCCAGATGCGCCGTCCTAAAGACACTACATCACCTGCTTTCACAGGGGCACCACTGAGTACATTCACAATATCAGTAGCTTCACTACCCTTAAGCTTATCCTGCCATTGTTCTGCCAATCCACAAGACACTACATCACCTGTTTTCACAGGGGCACTACTGAGTACATTCACAACATCAGTAGCTTCATTACCCTTAAGCTTGTCCTGCCATTGTTCTACCAATCCACAAGACACTACATCACCTGTTTTCACAGGGGCACTACTGAATACATTCACAACATCAGTAGCTTCACTACCCTTAAGCTTGTCCTGCCATTGTTCTGCCAATCCACAAGACACTACATCACCTGTTTTCACAGGGGCACTACTGAGTACATTCACATCAGTAGCTTCACAACCCTTGAGCTTATTCTGCCATTGTTCTGCCAATCCACAATTGACCAATTCATGTGCTATAAGATTGTAGGGAGCCTCAGTCCAGCTGGGGATCTCCACAATAACCTCCTTAACATTATCCTTACGTTTTCTGAACATTTTGACACTATGCAAAAAGATTGAAAAAAAATATCTGTCAAATATATGTTTTTAATTTCTAAATTACAAAAATTCGTTTATTACTTCTTATAGAAGTAATCCTGCCAACTACGCCAATTTATGTCTTGCTAAATTCTACTAAAAAGGGGGCTGAAAGCCCGTACTTATGAAGCGCTCACTGATATCCTATTCAGGCACGAATACTAATATTCTTTATAGCAAGATACTATTTATTTTAATAGCACATGAATAGTCAATGGTACATAGGCATTAGAACTATTTTTTAGTCATAGAATCTTATACAATAACAGAAATATGCATCAACATTACCATTTGTTGTAGCAATCCTTCTCTTCGGAGGGACTCGATTTAATGAGTAGGAAACAACATGGCATCTTGTATCACAGGAGTACTGCGTACACTTCAGCGTCCTGGAAATGTCCCTAACATTAAGCGAGGTCCGGTGTATTTTTATAGGAAAATTTGTAGTCGTGTGCAAATGCAGTATTGCAATTGTGAATAGTTAATTGGTGACCAGCATGTGACAGCTGAGTCATGTTCATGTAACTTGACCACAAACTGCTGTGGGCACCAGCAGCTTCCTGCACATTTACTTGTACATCCTGCCAGTTGACAACTGACCGACCACAGTTGACCACAGTTTTAGTGAAATATTGCAATGAGCCGTAAATTTTATATGCAAGCTTCCTTACACCTGTCTTTAAGCCAACCACAAGTTTCCGGTAAGTGGAACTGTAAATGTTACTTCCTCATTATCGTGGTTTTGCTTAAGATCTGTTTGACATGTATTCTTTGGTCATAGTGAAATTGGTTATCCAGAGGACATCTCTCTTTGATACTGAATTATTGATAGGTCATATAATATCTGGGATCACTCCTATCTTTTGATTATGATCCCTATCTAATCACATTCATTCTTCAGTCATATCACATTGGTATCACATCCACTAGCAGCACACCTCCGTTATTCCAAAGCATAGACACCAGTGGCTTATTTTAAAAAAGTGTAATATTAGAAAGTGGAGCATTAGGTTGTAGCACAATTTGTTCTGAATTCACAAAACCTCATATGTGGTCAAAAACTACTTTTGATACACAGTGCAAAGCTCAGAATAGAAGGAGTGCCATCTTGAAGTTCAGATTTATTTGGAATGGTTTGGGGGTATTCTGAAAAACGCTCCATTAGGGTACTCTTAAAAAAGGGTCTGTGGGATTACTCTTAGAAAAGGGTCTGTGTGGCCACTTTGTATACAGGCACTGTAATAATCTGCTGAGCCCTATCTCTCTGTATAAAGGCCATGTAATACCTGCACTTATTGGGGTGCAAAGAATGAGGAGAGCATTAAAAAGGGGATGTGGCCGTTGGTGCTGTTGCTGGTGGTGGTGAAGCTGCTTCAGGGAGAAGACATGATCGATCTTGCATGCTACGTGCACAAATGAAACACCTTACATGTGACAGGATATTCTGTGTAATTTATTAGGCCCAAGCACCACTGCACAAATGGTGAGGCCAGTACACGCAGAGGCAGTTTTCGATTGGATGACTGAAAGGGGCCTCCAGTTCCTTTGCTTTGTCTTCCACCCAGTCTCCTGCTGAAAGCACTTGAAGCCCGTAGGCATTTGTCTTACACTTCACCCCCTAACATATCGGGCAAGCAGTCTAAAGGTTGCTTTACATGCTGCGACATCGCTCAAGCGATCTCGTTGGGGTCACGGAATTTGTGACGCACATCCGGTCGCTTTAGCGATGCTGTTGCGTGTGACACCTATGAGCGATTTGGCATCGTCGCAAAAACGTGCAAAATCGCTCATGGGTGACAAGGGGGTCCATTCTTGAATATTGTTGCTGCTGCAGTAACGATATAGTTCGTCGTTCCTGCGGCAGCACACATCGCTCTGTGTGACAACGCAGGAACGAGGAACCTCTCCTTACCTGCATCCCACCCGCAATGCGGAAGGAAGGAGGTGGGCGGGATGTTCATCCCGCTCATCTCCGCCCCTCTTCTTCATTGGGCGGCAGTTCAGTGACGCTCCTGTGACGTCGCTGTGACGCTGAACAAACCGCCCCCTTAGAAAAAAGGCGGTTTGCCGGTCACAGCGACGTTGCAGGGCAGGTAAGTAGTGTGATGGGTCCATGCGATGTTGTGCACCACGGGCAGCGATTTGCCCATGTCGCACAACCGATGGGGGCGGGTACCCACGCTAGCGATATCGGTCACAATATCGCAGTGTGTAAAGCGGCCTTAAGACCTAGGTCATGCAGCAGTAACTTTTGCTTTTTGATGACTCCTCTCGCTGGGGTTCTTTAGAACATCCAACTTACCCTGCCCCAGAAGTGGCAGAGACAGAGTGCACTGATGTCCAAATGTGACGCCCTTGCGCCGCCAGGTGGTCACACAGTAGGCCCCCGCACAACACCTTCCCTCACAGGGTTACATACAGCTGACCTAAAACCATAGTCACCCCCCATCAGGGAAGGACAAGCACACCAGTGGGCGGGACCAGGCGGATGGAGAATGCCCACCTAGGGGTCTGGAGAGCCTGGGGCGGGAAAGGAGATAGTCTAGTTTAGGAGTCAAGTTGAGGAGTTGGAGTGAAGGAGGAGAGTGAAGGTGAAGCTCAAGGCAGAGAGCAGAAGCACCGGGGTTGGAGCCCCGGTGCATTTGTGGCGCCCCTGACCTGGTCAGGCACCACTAAGTACTGCACCCATGCTGGGGGCAGTACAACACAGGTAAACCAGAAGGCTGTCCGTGATGTGATTACACAGGCGCATAGTAATCAGGTCTCCCACATAGACCTTTGAGTGGACCCCTGGGGAATCCAGGAGGGGGCATGGCCTCCATCTCCACTCAAGGGGTGTGGTAGAGAGCCTGGTTGCTAGGTTGCGTAGGCAGGGACAGTGGGGAGGGAGTAGTGAGCCAGTTAGTGAGTGCAGCTCAGGAAGAGCAGACGCATGCAGCAGACCCTGGAGCCTGGCACCATCTGACAACGCACGTGCAGTGGCTACCGACGGGGGAGAACAGTCACCTGGGAGTGCCACCCGAAAACCACCCGAGGCTGGAGCAAGCGGTGGCTGAGTAAGGGGACTGCCAGGGAGGTACCAGGCCCAAAAGGTAACAGGTCCCAGTGCAGAGATTCATTCAATTTTCTCCTGCCAAACCTGCCGGAGGGGGCACTTCAAACCCCCACCAACACACCACAGAGTCCGCAGCCACGTAGCAATGAGAGGGCCCATAGCTCACTAGAGGCAAGCAGCCAGAGTGACCTGGTCCAGGCTACAAGCAAACGGGCCGAAAAGAGGGGAGAACAGGCAGCAGCAACTTCCCTGGGTGACCCCCGTAGGGACTTCAAGTCGGGGTCACTCCAAAAACATCAGGGCTAGAGAAGGCGAGTCGGTAGTCACCCTCAAAAGTCAGCCTGTCGGAGTGCCTGGTTTCCTCTGGTTAATCCCAGCTACGCCCGGGTACTCACCCTATCATCTACTGTGAGGAAAAACCCTGAAAGACTGTCTGGACTGTGCCTGAGTCATTCTGCGACCTGTGGTTCCACACACCTACACAGGGCCCTGGGGCCTGCCTCACTCTCGGGAGGCCACTACATCTAGCTGCATCCAACATCAGCCCCAGGCATCCCCTAATCTACAGTGGCGGTCACCCTGACCGGAATACCGAGAGTGGCGTCATGAAATTCCTAAAGAAGCAACCTACCTGTGATCAGACCATCCCACATGGAGTCCCTGAAGGTAATGCACCGACACATCACCTGTGGGGCTTCAAACATTGGCTAGGTGGCAGACGGTGGTCCGTGTCTGACAGGGGGCCCGGTAGATCCCACGGGTCAGCATCAGTGGGCACGGCTCCCAACAGAAGTACCGGAAGCGGACTCCCGTGTTCTACTCCGGGAAGTCCACCACATCACAACACAGTGCAGAGAAAAGTGACAAAGACCACCAGCCCGGGTGGGGGACTAGAGTACATCCGGCTGCGGCGGCCGGCTACCAGCACCTTGGTTAACTAATGGACTTGTCTGGTTTATTTAACCGTGAGTAAGCTGAGAATCCCTGGTCTGACCAGGCGTGCCGACACCTGCCATCACCATCCCCTGCACCGGGTCTCCGGCCCCGGGGCAACCATCCCTACCCATGGAGGGGTTAACAACCAGCTGCCATTCCATCACCCCCAGGTGCCCCACAGCAGCAGCAGTGGTGCCACACTTCACCACACGCCGTGGGTGGCGCCACAGACTGATTACAGCAAATCCCGTACAAATATGTCCCCTTTTATTTGGAGTGTCCGAGTGACCCCCGGGTCCGGAGAATCCCTCGAGCCACACGGATCTGGATCCGGATCCGAGCAGCCCAGCTGCTACTGACGTGGGGGCGGCACACAACCACTTGCACAGAATGAGGATGAGGACGTCAGAGGGCTAGTGCACATGGTCAGCGGACCACCACAGCACATCTCTGATGATGATGGTGAAACACAGGTGCCAACTACTTAGGCTTTCTGCAGTGTACTGACCGACAAGGAGGTCAGCAGTGATGAGTGAGTGGAAGATGATGCATGGTATGATGAGATTCTAGACCCCACATGGAGTCAAGGCCATTTAGGGGAAGTTTGAAAGAAGACATGGCAGACATGCTTTCCCAGCTGCAAAGCAAAAGAAGGAGCAGGGTGCAAAAGAACAACGGCTGTCCCCTAGCCAGTATGATGGCTGCTACTGCCAACATGCTGAAGAACTGAGCACACCAATGATAGCTCAAAGGAGCTCCCTGGCCTGGCACTTCTTCAGACAACAAACTGATAACAAGACACTGGTGATTTGCACACTATGATGTCACAGCCAGAACCGAGGCATAAATGTTTTAAACCGGAGCACCACCTGCATGATGAGGCACCTGACTTCCAAGCAAGAGCTGGAGTGGACTCCAGTAAAGATCCGAGGTTCCTCCTGCTTCCTCTTCTGCTGCTGTCTCGGCCTCTTCCTCTCCCTCCAAAGCAAAAGGGCCACCTGGCTTCCTGCAAAGAGAAGATGTGACAGCACTAGCAGTGTCACCGAGCATCTCCACACTGTCCCATGGAAGCATTCAGCTGTCCATCTCCAAAACACTTGAGAAAGAAAGAGGAAGTACCCCCCTACCCACCAAAAAACTCTTTTACTGAGTGGCAGCATTTCTAAATTCCTGGCTATTCTGGCTGCGGGAGATAGACAGTGTTAAAAAAAAAAAAAACTTATTGTGGTGGCTGTTCCACAATGTGGGGTTACTTTTGGAGGCAGGCAATACCTTCCTTGCATGAACAAGTTGCAGCACCGGCGAACATATTGCCGGTTCAGCCGGTGCGGTGAACAGGGGCCCGAAGGTTCAGGGGGCCCTTGCAGGCAGGGCAGTGATAAGGGCGATCTGACCTGTTGTCCGGAGCTCTAGGCTCCGCGGGGCAATGGTCTGATCACCCTCATCACACGCTGCATGCCGGGCAGGGAGCGATCCTGCAGCTCTGTACAGTCAGTGCAGGCAGCGGAATGCAGAATCCCTGTTCTGTTCCCTGCCCGGCACTTTCTCTGTGACACACGCGAACGCCCTGATGTCATCAGTACTGCACGCGTGTGTGTCATTTCAAAAGTTCCCGCCTAGCAGGAGAACAAGCAATACAGCCGGGGCCTTCACGGAGAGAAGCAGCGGCGGGGGCCCCTAGGAGAACAGCATCGGCGCAGCCAGGGCTCATACAGGAGAAGAAGCAGCTCAGCGGGGAGCCCGTACGAAGGTGCCTGAGGAGGGAAAGGTGAGTGGTGACGAATAACCTGAGGAGGGGACAATGAGGGGGGATTACTGGTGACTAATATTGGTGGTGTAGTGATGTATATGGGGATGTAGTGATGTCGTTTTACAGGTGTAGTATATAAGGGTGTAGTATATGGGGATGTAGTGATGTCGTTTTACAGGTGTAGTATATAGGGGTGTAGTATATGGGGATGTAGTATATAGTGGCATAGTAGATGGGGGTGTAGTATATAGTGGTGTAGTATATGGGGGTGTAGTGATGTAGTTTATTACAGGTGTAGTATATTGTAGTGTAGCATATGGGGTTGTAGTATATAGTGGTGTAGTCTTTGGGGGTGTGGTATATGGGGGTGTAGTATATAGGGGTGTAGTATATGAGGGTGTAGTGATGTAGTTTATTACAGGTGTAGTATATAGTGGTATAGTATATGGGGGTGTAGTGATGTAGTTTATTACAGGTGTAGTATATGGGCGGTGTAGTGATGTACTGTATATTACAGGTGTAGTATATAATGGTGTAGTATATGGGGGTGTAGTGATGTAGTTAATTACAGGTGCAATATATAGTGGTGTAGTATATGGGGGTGTAGTAAATGTGGGGTACAGTGGTGTTGTTTGTTACAGGTGTAGTATATGGGGGGTGTAGTAATGTAGTATATTACAGGTGCAGTATATAGTGTTGTAGTATATATAGGGGTGTAGTATATGGGTATGTGGTGGTGGAGTTTGTTACAGGTGTAGTATATGGGGTGCGTAGCGAGCCGCTCGGATCCGGGCTTGCTGGTGGGTGGCTCGAGCGTCTCCAGACCCGGGGGCCCCATGGTCCACTTCGATCTGAAAGGGGGGCTGGTGGTTTTAGGGGACGTAGGTGTACGGCTGGAGCCGTGTTTGAGTTCGTGACGCCACCCACGGGGTGTGGTGAAGGTGGACACCACCGCTGCTATTGCGGGACATCCCTCCGTGGGCAGGGATGGTGTCCCCAGGACCCATTGGGAGTTGTAGTTTGGTTGGGCAGTGCAGGGAGGTGCGCGGCCGGAGGGCACTGTTGTACTCACGATTAGAAACACACACAAGTCTCTGGTAAACCAAGTTGATGGTGGTCAGTGCCCGCAGCCATCTGCATCTGGTCCCCCACCCGGTTGGTGGTCTCTGCCTTTTTCCTGCACCGTGTAGTGTAGCTGTGGACTGCCTGCGCTTCAGCGATGGGAGCCCGCTCCCCGGCTTTGTGTATGTCGGGAGAGCCCTTTTGCCCGCAGATGCTGGCCCGTGAGATCTCTCTGCCTGTGCGGTGGCTTTCTATCCCCCTCGTTGGGCTGCTGTGTTCAGTCAGGACTTTGAGTGGGAAAGGACCTATAGTCTAGACCGCAATCAGTTAATTAACTCGGTCCAGTGTTTTCTGGACCTCGTTTCAGGGTCTGAGTACCCCCCCTTTGTGCTCCGGTTTCCGATTCGGTTCCCCGGGTCGGTACCGGCGGGCCACTACCCTGTCCCGGTCCACCACGGTTCCACCGAGCCGTCTTCCCGGCTCCTGCAGGCTGAGGCCACCGCTTGCCTCCTAGCCAAAGGTACCAGGGCTCCTACCCTGGCACCTGTCAGTCTGTTACAGGCCTGTCTCACAGGCCTGTCTTCCTTCACTTAACGCTCAACTGATCTGACTGGTTTCTTGCCTCAGGCCCTCTGAACTCCTCGGTGGGCCTGGCTCCGCCCCCTGGTGTGTCCATCATGTGCTCTGAGAGGGGTGACTAGAGTTTAATGGTTGGCTGATGACACCTTTTTAGGGGACAGGTGTTGTGCGGGGCGCTAACTGTGACTACCTGGCAAGTCCAGGGCGTCATATATATATATATATATATATATATATATTATGCCGCCATAGAAGGGGGGACCCAGGTACAATTTCTTGCACAGGGGCCCAAAGCTGTCAGTGTCTGCCCCTGAGTTGCAGAGAAAAGAAGGTGTGCACTATCAGTGGCGAGGTCCACATTACCACCAATATGTGGTTCAGTAAGCACGGACAGGGATGTTATATCTTCCTAACTGCCCAATGGCAGCTGGCCAGGGGGAGGGAAGCAACGATTACTAGACATTTCTCTGTCCATGTTGCCTGCTCCTCTGCCTTGTCCACCTCCTCCTCATCTGTTCAGAGTAACACCTGCACAACCAACTTCAGCACAGCCAGGTGGAAACAATAGCAGGCTATTTTGAAACTCGCAGTCCATAAAAAAAGAATTATCGGGCACTCACCAGCATTATAACTCTTTCTTTATTGAAGCCTCATAAAAAAACAGATTCGGGCCACAGGTATATGGGAAGATGCAGTGGATGTCTGAAACTCATCTGTTTTGGGGGAAAATTCAACATTGTGCAGTAACTGTGGACAAGGATCAAACAACATACCAAGGCGAAATCTCATAAATGTTCTAGGTTAGCCGGTTTGATGCACATCCCTTGTTTAGCGCATGTACTGAATTTGGTCTTGCAGAGATCCCTGAAAAATTATCCCATGGTATCAAAGCTGTTGCAAGAAGTGCAGCCCATCTGCTTTCGATGTTCTCACCCTGCTGCTTTTCTGTCTGCCGTGTAGCATAATGTTTGTCTTCCCGCTCACTGCCTCATATGCAATCTACCCACAAGATGGAACTACTCCATCTTACATATGCTGGAAAGACTGCGAGCAGCAGCAGGTGATAGTGGAGTTTCAGATGCAGCATAAAACGGTCTGTGGAACAGCACAACTTTGCGACCACGGATTGGGCCTCCATGAGGGACGTGTGTGCCATGTTGAGCTGCTTTTAGTACTCTGCGAACTTGGTCAGCGCTAATGACTGCATCATCAGAGTTACTATCCCAGTTCTACACCTCCTCAAAAAAATGCTTCAGGTGAAGATGGATGAATTGATGGTATAAGAGGAAGAGGAGGAGGAACAGGAACTACTTACAAGATTATCAGGCCAGTCATCCACACATGGCACAGAGGGAAGGTTCCTGTACCAACAGGGGACAGTTTGGAGGATGAGGGGGAAGATGAGGAAGGAGAACCATGTTCACAGTAGGGTGGGAACCAAAGCAGCTCACATGTATCACTGGAGCGTGACTGGGGGGATACAGAGGACACAGATGAGGACAGTTTGTCATTGCCTCTGCTCAGCCTGGAATACATGGGCACATACATGCTGCAGTGCCTGCACAATTACAGCTGAGTTGCCCAGATTGTTACCAGTGCTGATTACTGGGTGGCCACCCTTCTTGCCCCCCCTTTCAAGGACAACGTGCTGTCTTTGCTTCCGTTACTGAAGCGTGATTGGAAAATGTGGGAATACAAGTGATGCTGGTAGATGCAGTACTGACGACATTCCTACATGACAGCGTGGTCTCATTGGAAGCAAAAGGAAGAGGAGAAGGAGGAAATCTCCAATGCAGCTGGAGCACCAGCACCACTTTAGAAGAGAGGGTTAGTGTGGCTGAAATGGGGATAAACTTCCACAGCATGACACAACATCTAGCACTGCCATATGATACGGTCCTTATTAGCAGGAGGCAGGATTTTAACAACATGGTGGAAGAGTATGTGTCCACACGTCTCCATGAATTGAGTGATGGGTCTGCCCAATTTAACTTCTCAGTCTCCAAATTGGACACATTGGATTATTATATCTGAAACAGTGAACCATCATGTAAAAACAAAAACTAGCAGATGCTCCAAGTACAGTTCCCTCTCTGGGCTGTCTGCAAGCACCAATTTACATAGGTTCATTAGTGTCTACTGATAGGGAGGAAGATGCCATTGATATACCTTTAAATTAGTCTCTATCTATATCCAAATGAAGAGCCATTGACATTTCTTTCTCCAGAGACAGTGGGCAGAGACTTTAAGTCAACATGTCTGTAATCTGACCTGAAGGCCCCTGACAGAAATGACTCTGATGAGCATGGTTGTTCCAGAAAGTCTCAACTGCCTAACATCTAAACTGTGAGCAGTCGTCCTCAACTGTACTGTTTCCCTGAACCAGCTTGAGGATCTTAGATTGAGCAACCATAAATTTGTGAGGGTCGTCATAAATGAGGCCAACAGCCAAGAAAAATGCCTCGACAGAGGAAAATGCCGGAGGGTGCTCAGGCAAAGATAATGCCCAAGCCTGAGAATACACATGGAATAAGGACAAGTCAATACTCATTCCTTGACTCTCATCCCCAGAGGAAACAGAACGGAGGCAAAAGCACAATTTACATGACACAAAAAAAAATTGAAAACTTACTTCAGTCTCCATCAAAGCATTCCAGCAATTTTACCTTTGGTTCAGATGTTGAGTGCTGATGGACTGAATCCTCTTTGTACAGAAAGTACATGCTGCTACTGCTTGATATCTGCCATTTTCAGAGACAAGGCTGTAGTTGTGAGGCTAAGACACCTACAGGCTCCATAATGACACCACACACACTAATGAGGTTAGCTGTCTATAATTTTATGCACATAAGTATTCCAACAGGGGTAAAAGGAAACCACACCTGCACCCTACTGGTTCCTGTACAGACTGGTATCCGTAGCTGTACAGCCCGTAATGGCTCCTGCACAGGCTGGAATATCCCTAGCCCCATAATTAGAAATTCACAACTGATTGCCTAAAAGGTCAATAATTTATTCATCAAACCATTAAGGAACCAAAGTGGAGGTTGCTAAGCACCATAAACCAAGATAGGAAAAGTGTGCAGATGGAAAGATAGGTAGGGACCCAAAGTGAGGAAACATAAAACATGTGCATAAACTGACAAAGGTGAAAAAATAAATGCAATCAAGGGTAAACGCCTTACAACCTAACATAAATCAAAATATTCTGGTCTGTACCAAAATAACTTAGCTGCATGGCTGGAAGTCCTTAACAGTAATCCACATAGAAATATAGCGAAGCAGAGAAGGCTACTAGTAGAGTATAAAAAGCCCCACCCAGGATGTGATAGGACAGAGAAAATGATCTACTGATAACTGCAAACCAAAAGGATAAAGGCAAAAGACAATCAGCATTTCAAGAGTGATTAATCAGGCTGTGGCTAAGCGGGGAAGGAAACTGACTACGTAGTGCATGACTGCGGGAACGAGTCCCGAACTCAAGGCATGACATCTTGGTTTCAGTATTTTTAAGATTCTGAAGTGCCATATATCACATATCAATCATTGCACACTCACATTGATTCTACAGGTTCTTTACCTCCCTATTACTTGAATCAATGTATTCAAGTTATTATTATTCACAGACTAAGGGTTGGTGCACACTTGATTATAAAAAATCGGTCCCATTCTCATCCAGAAAAGTTGGATGAGTGAAAACAGTTTGGTATACTATATGTCATGCGAGTGCTATATGAGGGTGCAATTTTTTTCTCTCCTAGACTATGACATGCATATTCCATCCTTAGGGTGAGCATATACGGAGAGTAATACGGAGCGAGTGGAATACTATAAAAAAATCACATTCCACCCGGACAGCTCCATGGGGCCACGAGCGATTTTTTTCTTAGCCCTAATCGGACCGAGAAAACAATCGCAGCATGCTGCGGGTGGAATGCAATCCTGTTTCACTTGTACTCATTCAAGTCTATGGGTGTGAGAGAAACATCGGAGCAGAGTGCAATACGATTATCGCACCTGTAGCACCTCAGGGGGTCGGGGGAAAATACTTGTCAACAGACCGGTGAGGATCAGGGTATGTCACGCCGTGCCTTTGGCCCCACCCAGTTTCGTGACTTCGAGGTGTACACGGAGGGAGAGGGGGAATAAGGATTATGGTGGAGGTTGATTTTGTGTTGCTACCTGCGGTATGCAGCCAGGGAATTAGCTGCCGCTGCTGTCGCTGTCCTCCGGGGCGGATGGTAGTAGCAGCCAAGGTGTTTCTGCTCCCAACAGGTGGAGCAGGCCCAGGGGAGGGTGATGAGGGGAGTAGTAATGGTGGGCGCAGAGGCGCGTGGCGGCGGCGCTGGGAATGACAGGCGGACACAGTCTCTGTGGGTTCCAGGTGTTTTACTCACAGTTATGCCACTTGCTCAAAAGTACCGGTCACCAGCTGTGATGGGCCCCATCGAACCCGGATCCTTTAGAGGTCTAGAGGTCAGAGCCGGTGCAATGGACAGTGGGCCCTTCCTCCTTGCGCTTGGTGTTGGATCCCTGTGGCCTGGTTCTTGAAAAGTGTGTACTCCCTGTCCATTTGCAGGTGCCGCGGGTCCGCTGTGGGGCCTGCCTTGTAACACGACCCCATATCCTATCTGGCACTGTGCTCCGGGAACTGTGGGGGCTGGAGGGACGTGCAATCCCCCAAGCCTGCAGATTTTGGTGGACAACTTGGAGTATAATCCACCTTAGGATTCTGCACCCTGTAGAATGCTGGTCCCAAGGGAGCAATAAAGCTCTTCCCTCGACTACCGTATTGACTCCTGCATCCCACCAGAGCCACTGGTAAATCTTCACTGCTCTTTTGCTCTTCTGCTGGAGAACTCTCTAACTGTTGTGTTGCTCCTGACTTCCCCTGGTGGTTGCTCCTCCCGTCCCAGGTCCCGCCACTAGTGGATTGGGGATCCCAGGTGTGGTGGTATCTTAAGGACCCAACCACGCTGGCGACCCCTTTTGACCCGAACCTAGACCTGTCCATGGTAAAGGAGGGCAACCTGGTTATGTGTATGAGTTGTGTAAGTGGAACCAGCACCGACCTCCTTTGGATTCGGGTTGAACACTGCACCCTAAGCCAGGTAGAGTACCCTGTGGCGACTGAAGCCTCAGGGGCACCACACATCAGCCGGCGATGGAGGAGATGGGGAGACAAATCCCTCCCTCTCCTCCGCAGCTTCAGCCCTCCCCTCCGCGGATGTGGTCTGATTGCAGGATCGGACCACAGCCGCATGACACTCGGCTCCCGCTGTGCTGTCAGTGTGATCTGAGTGTCATGCGAGCACTCGCACTTAATCCCAGTATGTCCCCGGCCTTATGCAAAGTGTTTTTTTTATTCCGTAACTATTAATCAACAATAATTTACAGTGTTCTGTGCTAAAAAAATGTACCTGTAAAAATCAAATGGCATATGGATAGTTCGTGTGACGTCCTTTTTTTTCTCGCACCCATTGACTTGCATTGGCAAGACTCAGCCATTTCATGCAACCATATGCAGCATGCTGCGATTTTTTTTTCCTGAGGCTGAATAAACTTGGGGAAAAAAAATCCCAGATCAGCCCTGCCTCACTGAATAATTGGTCTGAGTGTAGTACAATTTTTTATCAGATTGCACTCTGCGTACTTATACCCAAGTGTGAGTGAATCCTTCGACTTGTACTCTCATTTTCTATATTCTTCAACGCAGCAGTAGTATACCACATTCTATTTTAGGCCTTGCTATCTAAAAATCCGCTCACTCTGATCACCTATACATTGGCTTTAAAATGCCCACTATGAACTAAAAAGCCCACTTTTTCTGCATAATGTTTTATAGTGACTGTGATAGTCCCCCATAGTAGCTTCTATGGCTACTCCTGATATCTTGTCATCCTGCTTCTCTGGCAGATGCAATGTATGAAATGGCTCTGATCTTTTATCATCTGTCTTCACTACTCGAATGGCAAATTCTGTTTGAAGTTGATTTTCAGTGGATTAATTGGATGAACTTTAGGCGGGCTTTACACGTTGCGACATCGCTAGCAATTGCTAGCGATGTCGAGCGCGATAGCACCCGCCCCCGTCGTACATGCAATATCTGGTGCTTGCTGCCATAGCGAACATTATCGCTACGGCAGCTTCACACACACATACCTGGTCGGCGACGTCGCTGTGACCGCCGAACAATCCCTCCTTCAAGGGGGAGGTGCGTTCGGCATCACAGCGCACCGCGACGTCACTAAGCGGCCGGCCAATAGAAGCGGAGGGGCGGAAATGAGCGGGACATAACATCCCGCCCACCTTGTTCCTTCCGCATTGCTGGTGGAGGTAGGTAAGGAGATCTTTGTCGTTCCTGCGGTTTCACACACAGCGATGTGTGGTGCTGCAGGAACAACAAACAACATCGAACCTGCAGCAGCAGCGATATTATGGAAATGAACAATGAGACACAGATCAGCGATTTTTTTTTTACGCTTTTGTGCTCGTTAATCGTCGCACCAAGGATTTACACGTTGCGATGTCGCTACCGGCGCCGGATGTGCGTCACAAACGACGTGAAACCGAGGATATATCGGTAGCGATGTTGCAACGTGTAAAGCCCGCCTTTGTCTTGGTATTAGGTTTTAATGCAGTATAGAAGTCATTAATGTCTTACCATAAAGATCCAACTTAGGGCTGATTCAGACGTCAGTTTTTCTTGCATGAGTTTTATCTGTTTTTTTTCATGGATAGAACCTGTATATACGAGTCTACATAGCAGTTCACATGTCTGTGTATTTTTGCATTACACGTTAAAATATATCTTACGATGTGTCGGCGGGGTCACGTCGTAAGTGACGCACATCCGGCATCGTAAGGTACATTGCAGTGTGTGACAGGTACGTGCGATTGTGATTGAACGTTAAAACGTTCATCGCATACACGTCGTTGAATCCTGACGAATTGCACGTCAGGTTGTTCAATGTTCCAGAGGTAGCACACATCGCAGTGTGTGACACCCCGGGAACATTGAACAGATCTTACCTGCCTCCCGCGGCTCCAGCCGGCAATGCGGAAGGAAAGAGGTGGGCGGAATTTTTACGTCCCGCTCATCTCTGCCCCTCCGCTTCTATTGGCCGGCTGCCACGTGACGTCGCTGTGACGCCGAACGTCCCTCTCACTCCAGCAAGTGGACGTTCGCCGCCCACATCGAGGTCGTATGGATGGTTAAGTACGTGTGAGGGGGGTTATTCGTTTGTGCGGCACGTTCAACAAATTACGATATCGTATGCGAAATTGCAACGTGTAAAGCAGGCTTAAGTCTATGGGTCTGTGAAAAGACGTCTAGTACATGGGTGGCGTTCATATGCAGACTGTTTTTCATTGACTGTTTGATGGGAGAAACTTGAGAAATCTCCATCAGTTCTCATTCGAAAAAACTACTGAAACTCTGACCAAACTTTAATGGCAAAAGCTGATAGTGACCAAACTCTGATGACACTCCGATAACAAACACTGATGAAACTCAAACTATTTTCGTGTATGAGAAAAATCATTGACGTGTGAAAGAAGCATTTAGAGAACTTATTAACAGGGTCACCAAACTAATTACATTGCTGCAGGGCGTAAAGAGACACAAATTCTAACCTATTTTATAATCTAAAAATAGATTTTCAATTACTAAGTAAATCAACTTAGAATTCTTTATATATTACATGAGGTTGTAAGTACATTGGGAATTGGTTGAGTCTCAAATAGTCTATTGAAGGCTGGATTGTTCCCTGCTAGTACATTGATATTCCTCAGTAATCCTGCCTACCACTACCTTTCTTACTTAACTCATGTCTTTTTGGTGCCATTACATCTGTACAACATATTGGATATGGCACATGTGAGGAAATAATGTGGAGGATTGATGCACTGGCCAGAAATTGGCCTGTACTTATTGAACTTTAAATCTAATTTATAAAGACATTCAAAATTGATTTTCTTAGTGATAGAAAATCCATTTACCACCAGGATGGTATGTTTGAATTTATCAGCAATGTAATTAAATTCATAAAAAATTCCAAGTCACCATATAATTTCCATCAAAGGATGCATTATATCGAACATAAGCAAAATAGGCTAATTTTGTGCACAATACCAAAAGAGAAATTGATGGGGAATCACAGATACCTTGGAAATTTTGTGTGTATTTTTTGTTGTTTTGATGATGATATGGAGATTGCTGTGAGAAAGTAAATACTGTGTTTTCCCAAAAATTAGACCGACACCGAAAATAAGCCCTAGTAGGAATTTTCAGCTTTTTCGGCGTAAGGCATAAATATAAGCCCTACCCCAAAAATAACTCACAGTCTCGGTTCAATAACGAAGTGTCCATGCAGCTAAAAAAGTTAAAGAATACTGCAGGACACTTCATTATAGAAAGCAGACACCCCCAAAAGAAAGAAGACCGAAGACCCCGGAATCATACTCACCAGATGCCGATCGGGAAGACCTGCAGTGGAACGCATCAAGGACTTGCTGTGGAACGTACCCACATACATCAGATCACACACACACTACTTCATGAGAATGCGCACACTCCCACATCAGATCGCACATTCAATCCCACATCAGATCACCCACAAACTCCTCACATCCAGCGATAGCGATTGCTTTTGGCCTCATTGATGCGTTCCACTGCAGGTTCTCACGCTCCACTGGACTGCATCCTAGGTTCCTCTGCCGGCTGGAAACAATTGGTATCACTGCATGTGGTGAGTGTGTGTGTACGATATGATGTATAACAGAGAGAATTGTAGAAACGGGCATCTGCACCGCGCCAAAGATCACAAATCAGGATATCAGATTAATGTAGCTTTATTGCATCATAGGTCTACGCGTTTCAGGAGCTCTGCCCCCTTCCTCAGGACCATAAAAAAGACAACATCAAATCTACCGTAGTAGACACATGTATACATTAAATAGACCAAGTGACGTCATAGTCCCGCCCAGTATAGAAAAAACGGGCGGGAAAGGGTGCATCGTGATCAATATATGACGCAATACAATGAAAACACAGTGAAAAAGAGAAACATGACACTCTGTTCAATAACGGTGACAAAATAAATGATTGAATGTAATAATTAAAAAGATATTTAAAAATTATATTGTATTTATACTTTTTAGAAAGTATCATTATGGTCTACGTGTGTGTGGGGCTTGGGGGAAGAAAAAGTACTCTTTTCTCCCCTAATGCCTTAATTGTTAATTGTTTACAAAATATCGGTGTGTGTCTATGTTTGTTGTGAACATTTTCTTTCACTGGGTTTCCCTCGTTCTCTTCTCTTTTCTGTAATTACCTCACGGGTTATTTAATTCCTTTCTACCGTCTTTTACTTTGTCCGTTGTATATTTCTTCAGTGATCTTTAATAATTCCGGTTTCCAACACTACCCGTCTTTCTTATTCCTTTTTATTGTCTGTCATACTTTGGACTATGCGGCGGGGGGACGCATGCGCACAATCTTTTTTCCCACGGGTTTGAACTTTGTCTACCCTGACACTCGCTGCTTGCGCAGCCGTGGTGAGGTTTTTTCCCACGGTATTGAACTCCTTTGAACTCTCACTTTAATGAGAGTCGGGAGCTGTCTCTGCACTGTTTATGATACCCATACTGGATTGAAGTTTTTCCTGTAGACTAGCACCTACATATTATGCATATATATTCATGTGTCGCCCTGGGCAAGCCAGGGGACACAGGTCGCAACACCACCACACCCCACACTCCAGGTAGGCACATCACAGCTAACCACAAATCCTTGTTGCCTTCCTCCAGAGGTTGATGATGCACACCAGGGGGTGGGTCAGGCGGTTGGCTCCGCCCACCAAGGAGCTCACAACACTGGAGGCAGGAAGAAACCAGGCAGATAGCTCAGGGAGGAGCAGGAGTGAGGAGCTAAGAGAGAGATTAGCCCAGGCAGGGCAAGAGTAAACAACAGAGAAGAGCTCAGGGGGAGCTTGAGAGAGGAGTCCAGGAGGAGGAAGTGGAGGAGTTAAGGAAGGAAAGTAGAAAAGGAGGAAAAAGCAAGTAAAGTGACAGAAGGAAAGAAAGCCTGAGAGCCCAGCTTTGTGTAGGGCCAGAACAGCAAGGTCAGCAACGGCGGTGACTGTCTGGAGGGGGACCGTTTGGAAGTTCCTGGAAGGACCCCGTTGGCTGTGTGCCCGGTGGTCTGGAGCAGTGTTCCGAAGGACAGTCAGCACCAGGGCAGGGGCCTCTCGGACCCCGGCAAGGCTAGGAGTCGCCAAATTTGCCAAATCCGTCAGTGACGGGGACGCAGATCCCCCAACAACCAAGTCCCGATTGACGGCAACAGCCCGACCATTACCGGGGAGACACCGCCACCGCCAGGGCACAAGTTTCCCCAGGGCCAGCGCCTGCGGGCAAAGTGTAGAGCTCCTCCGGCCCAGATTGCAGTCGGGGAGCGGGTAACCGGAGGGAATCCACCGCTACCATCAGACAACACAGGTGCAAGGAAGAGGGACATCACCGTCACCTACCGGGAGTGCAGGTGCAGCCGTCTGTGGGACCGTCCTACCAGCCGTTGGTTTACCGTACAGACTGTGTCCGTGTGTCAGGCTGAGTGAGTACCATAGTGCCGCAAGGCACAGCGCTGCCCCCGCGTCCCTGCGCCCTCCAGGCCCTTCACTTCACATCTCATCACCGGGCCCCGGGATCACCAACCCCTACCCACGGAGGGGCAACACAACACCTGGCTGCTCCGCATCACCATCCCCGGGACCCCCACACTGAGCAGCGGTGGTGCAATCACCACAACCGTGGGTGGCGTCACGAACTATAACAATCCCTTCACCCAACAAACACCCCCTTTCACTCACGGGCGAGGAGTGTCGCTCGAGAAACCCCGGGATCCGGCCCACAGCTCGAGCCACCAGGAGCAGCTGCCGGACCCGAGCAGAAGGGGTGAGCGCGGTGTGCTGACACCCTCCTCCCCGCCCGCGACATTCACATACTGATGTTTACACCTTTTTGATCACTTTGGTCTGGGTGGATGGTGTTATATATTACTATTATATGCTACACTTTCATCATCTTGGATATTTGTGTAGTACACTGTCTTTTCGGTACAATATGATAGATGTTCATCTGTCATTGATAGTTCTGGTGTCGGTTCCTTTACACGACTCTGACCATCACATCTTCTGTGGAGAAGCGGGCTGGAGCCTCCGCAATCTGTCTCCACACTCACTCACGGTTATAACGTATTTTCCTTCTGGAGTTCTAGACACCTTTTCAGATCTTGTAATTACTACTGGGGGATACCGATTTGTAGGACGTGGAGTATACATACGTTTGCAATTTTTGTTTTTTACAGATAAACACACGGGGAATTATTTTTAAATATCTTTTTAATTATTACATTCAATCATTTACTTTGTCACCGTTATTGAACAGAGTGTCATGTTTCTCTTTTTCACTGTGTTTTCATTGTATTGCGTCATATATTGATCATGATGCACCCTTTCCCACCCGTTTTTTCTATACTGGGCGGGACTATGACGTCACTTGGTCTATTTAATGTATACATGTGTCTACTACGGTAGATTTGATGTTGTCTTTTCTATGGTCCTGAGGAAGGGGGCAGAGCTCCTGAAACGCGTAGACCTATGATGCAATAAAGCTACATTAATCTGATATCCTGATTTGTGATCTTTGGCACGGTGCAGATACCCGTTTCTACAATTCTCTCTGTTATCAGCCTTTGGGTTGCCGCTGCCTTGATCCAGTTCTACGTGCAAACTTAGTAGTTGTGGCTTGCACAACAACAGTTGGTGAGTATTATTGCTCCCCATTCCCTTGCCCTGTGCCTATAAGGGTAAGACCCTATTGCGCTTTCTTTTCCACAGCCTTCCATTTAATACGATATGATATATGTGAGAGTTGGCCAGAAGCAGGGGAGGACTGCATAGAGCATACCTGCTGGTAGCACCCACTGAAGATCACATGAGGACCTGGGAGCGATGCAGACGCCCAGGGTCTGGTATAGTAAGTATGATTCTCCTGGTTAGGGAGATCTGTATATTTTAGGGGGTAAACTTACCCCAACCGTGTTTCCCCGAGAATAAGCTCTACTAGGAAAATGAGCCCTAGCACATTTTTTGGGGGGATAAAAAAGAAAGACAGTGTCTGATTTTCAGGGAAACATTATAGTAGAAGTACCGTGTTTTTCCAAAAATAAGACACTGTCTTAGGCCTCTGCCACACTCACGTGCCTCCGGTACATGTTTGGCACTTTTTTCACGTACCAGAGGCACGTACACACATGGACATATGATTTCATAATTGTTTGGACACGCGTAAGTATTTTGGAACGGAAAGTGTGTCCGTTCCGTACTTACGTGTGTCCTTGTGTTTCGCACGCTGACATGTCCACGTATTCTTCCGGCAGCACGGGTGTCAGACGGTCCGGACCCGTACCACACGGATGTAGTGTGGATGCAGTCCCGTGTAACACACGCCGGAGAAATGCGTGTCATTATTTTAAAATTAAAAAAAACACATACTCACTTCCACAAGCCCTGCAGAATCTTCCTCTGCGAACAGTTGCTGCCGGCCGCTGCTCATTATGAGCGTGTTATGGAGATGGGCGTGCTGTCACGGGCTCTAATCTCCGCCCCTCTGCTCGGCCGGAAGCAGCATCAGCGGGGAGTGGGCGGGGCTGGACCCGAAGATCAGAACCCTGGACAGCAGTGAGGACCAACTGAGTATGTAAATTACCGGTTCTCCGTGTGTTATCGCGGATAGCACATGGAGAACACACGTGGACCGCTTGTACCGGAGACACGTACTTACCACACGCAACACGCAGGGAAAATACATGTCTCGTGGCACGTGCGTAATTTCCACGTGAGTGTGGCAGAGGCCTTATACTTTTTTTGCCTCCAAAAAAGCGTTAGGGCTTATTTTTGGAGGAGGTCTTATTCTTGGAGAAACACGGTTGGGGGTAAGTTTACCCCCCCAAAAAAACAGATGCCCCCTTTCCAGGAGACTCATACTTACCAGACCCTGGACGGCTGAGTGACTCCGAAGTCCTCCCTGTGATGTCCGGCAGCTGCTGCCAGCAAGTATGTTGCACGCTGCCTCCTGCTGCTGGATGGACACACACACATACTCATAACACAGACAGTCATACACACACATCAAATATCACACACACACACACTCTCCATCTATCCAGCAGTACAGAGTGCGTCCATTAGGTTATACCTGTCAGAAGCCCGTACATTCTAGAATCTACCCCGGCCGAAGGGATGGGAGTAAGTCATGTGTCCCAGGTCCTTGCGCTCCACCGCACGGCTTCTCAGGATCAGTATCGCTGGATGTGGTGAATGTGTGTGAGCGATCTGAAGGGTGATTGTGTGATGTGATGTGATGTGTGATTGTATGTATGATGTGATGTGTGCAGAAGTGCGATCGCTACAGGTCCTGCCGCTCATCGTCTGGTCAGTGTGATTGCAGGGTGTCCGCTTTCTATAATGAAGTGTCCTGCAGTATCTTTAACTTTTTTAGCTGCATGGAAACTTCATTATTGAACCGCAAGTAGGGCTTATATTCGGGGGAGGGCTTATATTTAAGCCTTGCTTTGAAAATACTGAAAATCCCTGCTAGTGCTTATTTTTGGGGGAGGTCATATTTTAGGGAAAACAAGGTACCCTTCCCAGTGCAGCTCCAGGTGATTGACCTGTCTCTCGATGTCTCTGATCTTCAATACTGGAGCAGGATGGGAGCTGTAAATTAAAACCAGAAGTAGCTCCTGTGCCTGTACCATGACCGTGACTTATAATTATGGCTAAGTGTATGGCAATAGTATGTCACCAAGTGGTTAATAAGGCCCTTAAACTATCGTGCATAATGAGTATTGATTTCCTCATATTGAAAGGTACTTTTGGCTACTATTAGGCTTTAAAGTATAGTATAGTATAGTATTGTGCAGACACAACCTGATACTGTGCCACATCACAGTCTTGTAACGAAGCTCTAGAAGCAGGGTAAACTATAAGCAGATGGGTAAGGAATTGGCTAAAAGATAGGAAACAAAGAGTAGTCATAAATGGCACATTCTCTAAATGGGCTATAGTCAGCAGTGGGGTGCCGCAGGGATCTGTGCTAGAACCTATTCTTTTTAATCTCTTTATTAATGACCTTGTGGATGTGATTGAGATTAAAGTGTCAGTCTTTGCTGATGACACCAAACTATGTAGGATATTAAAAACGGACCTTGATAGTACAATATTACAAAATGATCTGGATAAGATGTCGGAATGGGCAGATACTTGACAAATGAGATTTAATGTTGATAAATGTAAAGTAATGCACCTAGGACGGAGTAATCCCATAGCTATGTATACATTAAATGGAAGTAAACTTGGGACTACAGAACAGGAGAAGGACTTGGGCATTCTGGTTACAAATAAGCTGAGCAGCAGTGCTCAATGTCATGCAGCAGCTGCAAAAGCAAACAAGATTTTAGCGTGTATAAAATGAGAAATTAAATCCTGTGTTCCCAACGAATTGTTATCCCTCTACACCATGTTCCAAATTATTATGCAAATTGTCATTTGCACCGACCATTTAAGAAACTCAGAGAAAAATATAGTCAGTCTAATAAAAGTCATCACCCGTTAGGTTATACATCAAATTTTATTGAATAAACCTCCCAATGATAACAGTTTAATCTTCAAAATGAAAAAATACCTCAAAATGCACTGTTCCAAATTATTAGGCACAGTAGAGTTTCTAAACATTTTATATGTTTTAAAGAACTAAAAATGCTGATTTGTGGATTTGTGGAATTTGCAGCATTAGGAGATCACATTCACTGAAATTAAAAGCTATTTAAATCCAAAACATCCTAACAGGCCAAGTTACATGTTAATATAGGAACCCTTCTTTGATATCACCTTCACAATTATTGCATCCATTGAACTTTTAAGTTTTTGGAGAGTTTCTGCTTGAATTTCTTTGCATGATGTCAGAATAGCCTCCCAGAGCTGCTGTTTTGATGTGAACTGCCTCCCACCCTCATAGATCTTTTGCTTGAGGATACTCCAAAGGTTCTCTATAGGGTTGCGGTCAGGGGAAGATGGTGGCCACACCATGAGTTTATCTCCTGTTATGCCCAGAGCAGCCAATGACACAGAGGTATTCTTTGCAGCATGAGATGGTGCATTGTCATGCATGAAGATGATTCTGAAGGCACATTTCTGCTTTTTGTGCCATGGAAGAAAGTTGTCAGTCAGAAACTTTATATACTTTGCAGAGGTCATTTTTACACATTAAGGAACCCTAAAGGGGCCTACCAGATGTCTCCCCATAATTCCGGCCCAAAACATGACCACCTCCACCTCCTTGCTGACGTCGCAGCCTTGTTGGGACATGGTGGCCATCCACCAACCATCCTCTGGACCATCCAGGGTTGCTCGACACTTATCAGTAAACAAGACTGTTTGACAATTAGGGGCACTTTGCACACTGCGACATCGCAGGTGCGATGTCGGTGGGGTCAAATTGAAAATGACGCACTTCCGGCATCGCATGCGACATCGCAGTGTGTAAAGACTGGATGATACGATTAACGAGCGCAAAAGCGTCGTAATCGTATCATCGGTACAGCGTCGGCGTAATCCATAATTACGCTGACGCAATGGTCCGATGTTGTTCCTCGCTCCTGCGGCAGCACACATCGCTGTGTGTGAAGTCGCAGGAGCGAGGAACGTCTCCTACCGGCCTCACTGCGGCTTCCGTAGGATATGCGGAAGGAAGGAGGTGGGCAGGATGTTTACATCCTGCTCATCTCCGCCCCTCCGCTCTGATTGGCCGCCTGCCGTGTGACGTCGCAGTGACGCCGCACGACCCGCCCCCTTAACAAGGAGGCGGGTCGCCGGCCACAGGGACGTCGTACGGCAGGTGAGTGTGTGTGTGTGAAGCTGGCGTAGCGATAACTTTCGCTACGCCAGCTATCACCACATATCGCTGCTGCGACGGGGGCGGGCACTATCGCACTCGGCATCGCAGCATCGGCCTGCGATGTCTTAGTGTGCAAAGCCCGCCTTAGTCTTCATGTATGTCTGGGCCCACTGCAACCGTTTCTGCTTGTGAGCACTGGTTACGGGTGGCCGAATAGTAGGTTTATGCATCACAGCAAGCCTTTGAAGGACACCTTAAGGTTCGAGGGACTCCAGAGGCACCAGCAGCTTCAAATATCCGTTTGCTTGTTTGTAATGGCTTTATAGCAGCTGCTCTCTTAATCCGATGAACTTGCCTGGCAGAAACCTTCCTTATTCTGTCTTTATCCACACGAACACGTATGTGCTCTGAATCGGCCACAAATCTCTTCACAGTACGATGATCACGCTTAAGTTTTCGTGAAATATCTAATGTTTTCATCCCTTGTTCAAGGCATTGCACTATTTAATGCTTTTCGGCAGCAGAGAGATCCTTTTTCTTTCCCAGGATACTTGAAAATTGTGGCCTGCTTAATATTGTGTAACATCCAGTTTTCTTTTCATTGGGCTCACCTGGCAAACTAATTATCAAAAGTATCTGAGATTGATTTCAGTGATCCAAAGAACCATGAGATGCAATAGATGAAACAGTGAGTTTCATTGAAAAAAAAAAAAATTAATCGTTATAACACTTAAATCCAATTTGCATAATAGTTTGGAACATGGTGTATAAATCACTTGAAAGGCTACATCTGAAATATGGGATCAAGTTTTGGGCTCAAAATTTTAAAAAGGATATTCAGAAGTTAGAGACAATTCAAAGGCGGGCAACAAGATTATTGCAAGAAATGATGAGAGATTGAAAAATGTTGAATTGTTTAGCTTACAAAAAAGATGACTCAGAGTGGATCTCATTTATATGTATACAGTGGGTACGAAAAGTATTCTGACCCCTTTAAATTGTTTACTATTTGTTTCATTGCAGCCATTTGGCAAATTCAAACGAGTTCATTTTCTTCTCATTAATGTACACTCTGCACCCCATCTTGATAGAAGAAAAACATAAATGTAGAAATGTTTGCAATTTTTTAAACAACAAAAACTGAAATATCACATGGTCATAAGTATTCAGACCCTTTGCTCAGACACTCATATTTCAGTCACATTCTGTCCATTTACTTGTGATCCTCCTTGAGATGGTTCTACTCCTTCATTGGAGTTCAGCTGTGTTTAATTAAACTGATAGGACTTGATTTGGAAAGGCACACACCTGTCTATATAGGACTTCACAGCTCACAGTGCATGTCAGACCAAATGAGAATCATGAGGTCAAAGGAACTGCCCAAGGAGCTCAGACAGAATTGTGGCAAGGCACAGATCTGGACAAGATTACCAAAGAATTTCTGCAGTACTCAAGGTTTCTAAAGCTGGGTTCACACATAGCGACAACGACGTCGCTGTTACGTCACCATTTTCTGTGACGCAACAGTGACCTTGTAAGTCGCTGTTATGATCGCTGCTTAGCTGTCAAACACAGCAGAAGCAGCAGCGATCATAACGACACGCGTTACTGTGCTACATGTGCAGAGAGCAGAGAGCCGCGCACACTGCTTAGCGCTGGCTCCCTGCACTCCTAGCTACAGTACACATCGGGTTAAGTACCCGATGTGTACTGCAGCTACATGTGCAGAGAGCAGGGAGCTGCGCACACCGCTTAGCGCTGGCTCCCTGCACTCCTAGCTACAGTACACATCGGGTTAATTACCCGATGTGTACTGCAGCTACATGTGCAGAGAGCAGGGAGCAGGCACTGGCAGCAAGGGCGGACGCTGGTAACTAAGGTAAATATCGGGTAACCAGGGAAAGATCTTCCCTTGGTTACCCGATGTTTACCCTGGTTACAGCTTACCGCATCTGCCAGACGCCGGCTCCTGCTCCCTGCTCTCTTTATTTCGTCGCTCTCTCGCTGTCACACACAGCGATGTGTGCGTCACAGCGGGAGAGTGACGACCAAAAAATGAAGCTGGACATTCAGCAACGACCGGCGACCTCACAGCAGGTGCCAGGTCGTTGCTGGATGTCACACACAGCGACAGCGACGGGACGTCACTGCAACGTCACAGAAAATGGTGACGTAGCAGCGACGTCGTTGTCGCCGCCGCTGTGTGTGACACCACCCTAAGAGCATAGTGGCCTCCATAATCCATAAATGGAAAAAGTTTGGGAACACCCGAACTCTTCCTAGACCTGGTCATCCAGCCAAACTGAGCAATCATGGGAAAAGAGCCTTGGTGAGAGAGGTAAAGAAGAACCCCAAGACCACTGTGGCTGAGTTCCAGAGATGCAGTAGGGAGATGGAAGAAAGTTCCACAAAGTCAACTATCACTGCAGCCCTCCATCAGTCAGGCCTTTATGACAGAGTGGCCCTACGGAAGCCTCTCCTCAGTGCAAGACATATGAAAGCCCGCATAGAGCTTGCAAAAAAAAAAAAAAAAAACACATGACGGACTCCCAGACTATGAGAAATAAGATTCTCTGGTCTGATGAGATGAAGATAGAATTTTTGGGTGATAATTCTAAATGGTATGTGTGGAGAAAACCAGGCACTGCTCATCACTTGCGCAATACAATCCCAACAGTGAAACATGGTGGTGGCAGCATTGTGCTATGGGGGTGTTTTTCACCTGCAGGGACAGGTTGAGTGGTTGAAATTGAAGGAAAGATGTGGCCAAGTACAGAGATATCCTGGACAAAAACCTCTTCCAGAGTGCTCTGGACCTCAGACCAGACTTGGCCGAAGGTTCCCCTTCCAACAAGACAATGACCCTAAGCACACAGCTAAAATAACAAAGGAGTGGCTTCAGAACAACTCTGTGACCATTCTTGACTGGCCCAGCTAGAGCCCTGACCTAAACCCAATTGAACATCTCTGGAGATGCTGAAAATGGCTGTCTACCAATGTTCACCATCCAACCTGGCGGAACTGGAGAGGATCTGCAAGGAAGAATCGCAGAGGGTCCACAAATTCATGTGTGAAAAACTTGTTGCATCATTCCCAAGAAGACTCATGGCTGTACTAGCTCAAAAGGTGCTTCTACTCAATACTGAGCAAAGGGTCTGAATACTTATGACCCTGTGATATTTCAGTTTTTCTTGTTTAATACATTTGCAAAAATTTCTACATTTCTGGGTTTTTTTCTGTCAAAATGGAGTGCAGTGTACATTACTGAGAAAAAAAATGAACTTTTTTGAATTCACCAAATGGCTGCAATGAAACAAAGAGTGAAAAATATAAATGGGTCTGAATACTTTCTGTGCCCACTGTAAATACATGTGTGGTCAATACAAAGGAGTGGTACATGACTTATTTCTTCTAAATGCAATACTAAGAACCAGGGGGCACTCACTGCGATTGGAAGAAAGGCAATTCCAGCTGCTAAATAGGAAAGGATTCTTTACAGTTACAGCAATCAGACTGTGGAATGCCCTACCACAAGCGGTAGTAATGGCAGACACTATAACAACTTTTAAAAAAGGGCTGGATGATTTCCTCAGTACATACAACATTATCAGTTACAAATGATTTAGTGATGAAATGTATAATTGATGGAGGAAGGTTGAACTTGATGGACCTAGGTCTTTTTTTCACCTATGTAACTATGTAACCTATGTGACTTACTTTATCTACCCCCCCCCTACAGGTAGAAGTTGATTTTTTCTACATGACTTAAAAAAGTTCCACTACCAGGGCCGCCATCAGGGCATGACCACCATGACTGCTGTATAGGGCTCAGTGAAGAGCTTTTTTCCTCTCTTGTTCCAATTTATTTTTTTGCATAGTGTTTATTAGCCCCCCTCCCTTTCATTATATTTATGACACTGTGGTGTTCACTACTTCTTCCTTAAAGTGTTGCGGTGAGCATTCTGAGGGGGATATCATACAGAGGGACAGTGTGTCTGTGGGGGGATAGTATACAGAGGGGTAGTATGTGAAAGGGTTGATATTATACAGAAGAGCAGTGTGTGGGAGGATATTATAAAGAGGGGCAGCTTGTGTGGGGGATATTATATGGCGGGGCCACGTTTGTGAGGGATATTATACAGAGGGGCAGTGTGTGTAGGATATTATACAGAGGAGCAGTGTGTGTGGGGGATATTACACAGGAAGGCAGTGTGTGGGAGAGATATTATACAGAAGGGCAATGTGTGGGGGGATATTGTACAAAACGACAGTGTGACTGGGGGATATTATACATAGGGGAAGTCTGGGAGAGATATAATGAAGATGAGTGGTGTAGAGGGTGTATTATGGAGAGGAGCAATGTTGAGGGTGTATTCTGAAGACAGGTGGTGTAGAGGGTGTACTGTGGAGAGGGGTAGTATAGGCGTGTATTATGGAGAGGAGTGATGTAGGGGGAGTATTATTAAATCTTTGAAGGAAACACTTTATTTACTGGAACAACTTCAAGGGTGCTAACACTTTTGGCGATGACTGTGTGTGCATGTATATAATATATATATATATATATATATACGTATATATATACATATATATATATATATATATATATATATATATATATATACATATAACAAATGCCGGCCATGTCACATCAATGAGTCACCTGGATCCTCGGCTCTCCTGATTGCCTTAGTCCTGCCCAGATCAGGTTTAGGAGTCCATCCGTATAATGTGAGCAACAAGGGAATAAGATCCAACATAGACGTTAGCACTTAGGGTGCTGTTTAAAACTCTTCAGGTTTATTTCAATTCTTAAAATACAGAGGTCCAAACGACTCAGGTACAAAAGGTAAATGCAGGAAACAAAACACAGATGGGACTACGCGTTTCAGCGGTGTTGTCCGCCTTCCTCATGGTCCAAAAACCTCTATATGTTTTTTTAAGAGTTGCAGTGAGACTGTGGAAGGATTAAGTGGTTGAGATGGAGCTGGGGTGGAGCCTGGGCAGAGTCTCAAGAGGATACAAAATTTTGCCAGTATGTGGCCCTGAAATTTCTGGTGGCAGCCCTGTCCTCTACTACACAAGCTCTTATTAACGCAGCCCTGGTAGACTAAAAAGTATAAAAAAAAATGTCACATTCCTGACAATCGCTGCTCCTCCAGATTCATTACAGCAACCACCGTAAGACTCTTTGCATCAACATCCATAGTGTCATGTACAGCAAATCACAGGATGATTATCAGCTGCAACATTCACTTTTTGTCTGATTAATAAGAGTCCCACTAAAAAGCAGTTGCCTATTAGTGGACAACACCTTTAATAAGCAACCTTAACACAAGCAAGTCAATAACACTTTAATACATACATTGATTATTTTGACTGGTGTAGCTGAGCATGCAGAAACAAGTGTGTATCATTAAATATGATACTACCTTAGTAAATATATATAAAAATAAATCAATGTGAATAATTGTCCTCAGCTTAGTGTTATAGCTATATAGGACAGATTGTTTGCACTTCAAATTGGGTTGTAAAGGCCCAGAGAATGCAAAAGTACCTACAAGTTTACTTAAAGGTGTTATCTGGTAGCTTTGTTTTTTTTTTACCTAGTGGGCTAAGAATTTACCAGCACATAATTCCTAACTACCTGGCAGTTTTGCCCTGCAACGATTTCTCCTTAAGCGGGCTTTACACGCTACGAGATTGCTACAGCGATCTCGTTGGGGTCATGGATTTTGTGACGCACATTCGGCCGCTGTAGCGATCTAGTGACTACTAGGAGCGATTTTGGATCGTTGCAAAAATGTCCAAAATCGCTCCTCGTTGACATGGGGTCCTCTCCCAATTATCGCTGCTGTCGGGTGGGCGAAGTTGATCCTTGTCCCTGAGGCAGCACACATCGCTACGTGTGATGCCGCAGGAACGAGGAACCTCTCCTTACCTGCCACACTCCAGCAATGAGGAAGGAAGAAGGTGGGCGGGATGTTCGTCCCGCTCATCTCCGCCCCTCTGCCTTGATTGGGCGGCCGCTTATTGATGTCGCTGTGACGCAGAGCGAACCGCCCCCTTAGAAAGGAGGCAGTTCGCCGGTCACAGCGACGTCGCAGAGCAGGTAAGTACGTGTGACGCTGCCATAGTGATAATGTTCACTATGGCAGCAATCTTCACATATCGGCATAACAATAGGGGCGGGTGCTATCACGCTCGCCATCGCTAGCATCGGCTAGCGATGTCGCAGCGTGTAAAGTCACCCTTACTCAAGCAGCAATTCTCCTGCTTCCTTTGACTTCATGTCAATAGATCAGTTCTTTCTCTTTCAGTTCTGCTCTGTCTATAGGGCGTCACTGCCAACATCATACTGATTGAGAGCTGGCTCCCCGCAGTTAGGCAGCAGGGAGCTGGCTGTCAATCAGCATGATATTGGCAGTGATGCCCCATTGACAGAGTTGATCTGTCAATGTGATGTCATGGGAAAGAGGAGAATTCCTGTCATGAGTGGTTCGTAAACCTCTGGGACTAGCAGAGATTGACACCGGGCAGAACATGCAGGTAGTTAACAACTACATGCAGGTAAGTTCTTAGACCCATAAGAAAAACAATTCAGGATAACCCCTTTAGATTGGAGACTTTCCATTTATTTCTAATTTTTGTGTCAATTATAAGGGGGAGATCTAAACGTATTTCTAGCATACAACAAATATCTAGTACAGAATAGGCTGAGTAGTATCTTCAAATGCATCAAGCAAGAGAAGCAAGGTATGACAGAAGTTTGTTTTTAGTGCAGATTCTCTAACATACCTTATAGTCAAGCTAGAATTAAAAAATACAGACAAACTCTATAGTTTATTTAGTTCTTTGCTTGAGAGTTTATTTCCATGTTTTAGTAATGTGCTGTGGGGTTCTTACATAAGCGCAAGTTCGTTGTATTACACATTTTATCTCTCTTGGTTTTGTGGTCACTTTACCAATCTGATGGAAACAGATACAGAAATGCTTACCCAAGTTCCCTTAGGCATTGTCTAAATGGTTTTCCATAGCAAACTTCACATCAGTTGCATTACAATAATCAAACTTTTTTCCCTGCATGCCTTATACGCCTTCCCAAGGATATAAAATAGTTCATTTAAGAAACAGAAGAACTTCTGGTAAAGGAACTTTTAAAAATTCTGTTCTTTTTGTATATATCCAATATGTAAAAATATCACCAACTTCACGAGCAAACAAGTCCTCATGGGGGATTTCATTTTTAGGAGAACAAGTAGGGTGAATTATTTAATTACTGAGAGAATGGAAAGGAACCTTGGGGCACATTTGCATCAATGTCAAAGTTAAAATTTTGTGAAAGTGTTACACAGATTCCAGGAACGCAACATGCAGTAAGGACGACTCAGTGATGAATTCAATGTGTTTTTATTTGGCTGGAAAAGGGAGATGGGACAATAACAACGAAGAAAAACAAAAGAAATGAAATGACGGCACGTTTCACAGCCAAACTCAACTGATTGCATATGTTCAAATACTGATGATGTTGTAAATTAAACTCACCTACCAATAACCCAACCCTGGTTCCTCTGCCAGGGGAGCATCAGACTCACCCTACCAAGGTCACAATATGCAATAAGCAAAAACCTTAAGCTTTCAGAAACCCACTTATGTCAGTGGTTCATTAGGCGTGGTGCAGTTGAATGTCAATGCACTAAACAAACAATTAACTCTTAATAAGATATTCGCTCTCTGTACCATACGCAAGGTGGAAAGTAACGACCCAGCTCACCTGAATACCACTCTAGAACAAATATCCATTTCTCAATCTCTGGTTTTCGATGTCTAAAGGCCGCTTTACATGCTACAATAAATCTTACGATGTGTCGGCGGGGTCACGTCGTAAGTGACGCACATCCGGCATCGTACGTATGATTGTAGTGTGTAAAACCTCCGTGCAATTGTGATTGAACGAAAATCCGTTCATCACATGCACGTCGTTCATTCCTCAAAGATTGTGCAATGTTCCCGAGGCAGCACACATCGCAGTGTGTGACACCCCGGGAACATTGAACGACAGCTTACCTCCGTCCGCTGCTCCCGCCGACAATGCGGAAGGAAGGGGGTGGGCGGGATGTTTACATCCCACTCATCTCCGCCCCTCCACTTCTATTGGCCGGCTGCCGCGTGACGTCGATGTGACGCCGAACATCTCTCCCACTCCAGGAAGTGGACGTTCGCCGCCCACATCGAGGTCGTATGGACGGGTAAGTATATGTGACGGGGGTTAATCGTTTGTGCGGCACGTTCAACAAATTGAACATGCCACACATACGATGGGGGCGTTGCAAATCGCATATGATATCGTATGCGAAATTGCAACGTGTAAAGCAGGCTTAATCTTCAGGGCTTGACTGCGAAGAGTGATCCTCTTGTGGTGATTGGCGTTCGGTGTTCGGGTTCCTTTGGCGACAATATTCAGTCTTGGGTTCCTCTGGCGATGATATTCATTCTTCAGGTTCTTCTGGCAATGAAATTTGGTCTTCAGGTTCCTCTGGCAACAGTTTTCAGTTTTTGGGTTCTTTCACATTGAAGTTTGGTCTTCATGTCCCTCTGGCGATGATATCTGGTCTTCGGGTTCCAATGGCGTTATGTGGTTTTTGGGTTTCTCTAGGCTCAGTGTTCTTTCAGATATTTTCCTTGCTCCACTGCACACATGTCTGTTCCTCTGATGATCTTGACATCTTCTCACTGCTGGCCCAGCCTTTTGTATTTGGTAAACACAGTGGTTACCTGACCTGGCATCTCCTTCTAACTCTTACCTTGAGAAAAACACTCCTGACAGATTAGTTTCTAGTGACCCTGGTCCTCAAGCAGGTGATGATATTGGTGCACAAATGCCATGGTGCACTGATTCTGGATATCTTCTTCTGGCCACCCTATTACAAAAGCTCCTCAAAAATGTATTTCAAGAGTTGAGATTAGGGAACTAAAATATTAAATTTTATTAAATACTACTTGTACCATGTGCCACATGAGTGGGACAGCAAGATATTAGACAGGTAAGCAAGTGGCTCAAGATTTGGTGTTGAGATGACTATTCTCATACACTGTAAATTGCATAATGACTAATGCTTGAAGTATGGGAAATAAAATTGAAGTAATGAGACAGGGAGGAGACAAATGATGGCCAGGTACTATTATAGGAGCCCCAGAGGGAATGTCCAGCCTGGCTTCTGCAGAATGCAAGGGAGGAATTTTTATCCAAGCTGTTGCCTTTCATAAATGGGTAGCATTAGGCCACAGGCCACTTTTGTAGCAAATATAACTGCAAGTATAACAACATCCTCAGGTGTTGCACTGGTTAAGGGACATGTTCTAGGGCAGACTTCAGCCTCCATGAGGTCCCCACCTAACATTATGCAAAGAATTACTGATGGTGTAAACAGAAGGATGAATAAGTTAGCTAAAGGCCGCTTTACACGCTGCAACATCGCTAGCATTGGCTAGCAATGTCACGTACGATAGCACCCGCCCCCGTCGGTGGCACGATATGTGGTGATCGCTACCATAGCGAACAGTATCGCTATGGCAGCGTCACACGCACATACCTGTGCAGCGACGTCGCTGTGACCAGTGAACCGCCTCCTTTCTAAGGGGGCGGTTCGTTCAGCATCACAGTGACGTCACAGCAGCGTCACTGAACCGCCGCCCAGTAGAAAAGGAGGGGAAGAGATGAGCGGCCGGAACATCCCGCCCACCACGTAAGGAGATGTTTGTTGTTCCAGCAGCGTCACACATAGCTATTATGTGCTGCCGCAGGAACGACAAACAACATCGTTACTGCAGCAGCAAGGATAATTGGGAAGAGAGGGGCATGTCACCGATGAGCAATTTTGAACGTTTTTTGCAACGATTCAAAATCGCTCATAGGTGTCACACACAACGACATCGCTAAAGCGGCCGGATGTTCGTCACAAATTCCGTAACCCCAACGAGATTGCTTTAGCAATCTCGTAGCATGTAAAGCCACCTTAAGACAATGCGACTGCTGTGTTAGAAGATCCTTAGCAATAACTTTGTGGCTCTTTCCAGACTGGAAGGTTTCAAATACTTTGGTTTGCGTCTGTATTTTTATCTCTTTAGAACATATCTTTGTCTGTATTACATTGTCAAATATTGATGTCTGAGTGTAGCTAGTAAAACTGAACCTATTAGTCAATTAAACTTGGTTCACTGGTTGACTTAGCAACTTACCCGGGCCTTAATAGGGTAGTCTGATGAAAATAAGTTTTCACCTATCTGCAGGATTAGTGATACCTTGCTGATCTTTGGGTATCCCAGCGCTAGGATTGACACTGATTGGCAGCAAAGTGAGTTTTTATCCCAGAAGATGAACTTTTATCACCAGTATCCAGCCTACTTTTCATTTTCCAGAAAGCTGTGACAGAAAGCAGAACACAGCATTTGGCAGCCCCATAGTGAAAGAAAAGAGCAGCAGTCAAGCATGCAAACTTCTCTTCTACTCCAATGCATGTGAAGTGGCCGCAGGTCTGACCGCGGCTGAGTTCCCATAATCTGCACCAACAAAATCCCCACGCTCGGATTTTATGTAAGGGTACTTTTCTTTACTGGTAAACATCTCAATGACACACGCAGCTGGCTTAGCAGCACACATAACCAGGATTTACTATCCGGGTGTTTAACTTCAGACACACGGCGCAGAACACAAACAAAACAGCAATGATACACAAGAATTCTGTCCCTGACTTGCCCTATAGGTTATATTACCAGTCCAAAACACAAGGAGGAAGGGCTCCCACGTAGCAGGCCTGGACTCCGGGTAAATGGCGGCGACTCCAAGGGAGAGGAGTGGAAGATCTTCAGCCCTCTCACCAGAGGACTAGCTTACAGTCTCTTGGTACGGAGGAAGGAGACAGTCCGGAGGTCCCTTCAGTCCAGTATCCCGTCTGCAGCAGTTCTGGCAATCCCTCACACTTCAGCGATGAGGGCAGTCCGAGGCAGGTCTGTTCAGGTCCAGCTCCAGTAGCTCAATGTCCTTTTCCCGCACTTTTACTTCCTGTACAACAATTGCCTGAGGGAGGGGATCAGATTTTACAGCGTCCACCCCTCGAGCAGTTTCAGCACTTGTCCACAAGGTGGCAGCACCATCCTGTGTAATGTCAGTCTCCATGTCCATTTTAATCACAAAACAGTCAGAGCTGCTCGCCTCGCTACACATGTATACAGGGAAAGATTAAGGTTGGTGGGGACCGAATAACATTAACATTTTTAGCCATAACAGTAGAGTGCGAACTGTAGCATATAAATCCAATGAGCATGGATCTTATCCTGTTCTGCCACATTCAGATTTACAGTACTACAATACAGACACAGTCCAGGATAACTCACAGCCGTCACTTATACACACAGTACAATACAGATATAGTCCTGGATAACTCAGAGCCATCACTTATACACAGAAAGTAAAGTTACTCACATATTTTTTATTGATCCCAATGTTAAGACAGCCAGGGCCGGCTCCAGGTTTTTGTTGTCCCTGGGGGAAAGAGTCTCAGTGGTCCCCATCCACATGCAGACACGCACATACAGGCATGCGTACATATGCATATTTGAAGACAAATTCACAAAAATACATATAGACAGACATATCTATACACAGTCAATACCTTGGGCTGAGTAGATAACTAGACTACCTACAAACAGACATTGGTATACTCTATTTGCCATATCCATTGTTTTGGAAACTCTAAAAATACAGTAACCCCTAAATATAATATTACATTGAAAACCCAATAAATAAAAGGTTTGCTGCCTCCTCCTCCAAAATTCTACTTGTTGCCATTGTGCAGAGGGAACTGTGGCCTTACGTTTTTGGTAAAAACTACCTCTCGCCACTTCTCACCAGGGTCTGTAGACTAAATTTTTGGGAAAAACTACCTCTCGCCACTTCTCACCAGGGTCTGTGGCTTTACTTTTTTTTAGAAAAAATACCTCTCGCCATCTCTCACAAGGTTCTGTGGCCTTATTTATTTAAAAGACTACCTCTCGCCACTTCTCACCAGGATCTGTTGCCTTAATGTTTTTGAAAAACTACCTGACTCCACTTCTCACCAGGGTCTAGGGCCTTGTTTTTTTGGAAAAATAAAACCTCTCGTCACATTTTTCCAGGGTCTGTGACCTTCATTTTTTGGAATAAATTACCTTTCACAACATATCACCATTGTCTGTGGCCTTAGTTTTTTTGAAAAACTAACTCTCGATGATGATGGGTGGACCTGTAGATACCTGATATCATCAGGTCCAATCGGGTTTAAAAAAATCCTGGTTAAGACCCGTTATTCATCCTGGATATCTGCTGGACGCGGGTTCCATAAAAAGTCTATTGAGAACTGAATCAGGCACTTAAAAACGGTGGTAGAAGGGATAGGGGGACTGAAGTAAGCACTTTATACTTACCGGTCTCTACATGGCTGTACACTGATTCCGGGGCCGCTCACTTTACTTCCAGGCCTGCTCATTATCTTCATGCATATTCATTGCTTTCCCCGCCCACTGGCAATCTCCGCGTCTCTGATTAGTTGCAAAGAAATGGTATACACGGCACTTCTGCAGCTGGTGCATAAGTAGGATCCAATCCCATAAACAATGACAAAAACAACTTGGCACTCAATTCTTGATGCAAAGAAGGTGAATATTTATTCCCAAACACTGAATAGCACCAACTTTTTGGTAATTAAGGCCTAAGACACACGGCGAGAAAAACGGAATGAGTGGAATGCGATAAAACAAAATCGCATTCCACTCGGACCAATATTACTCTATGGGGCAGCTCCCATGAGCGATTATATTCTCAGCCCTAAGCGGCCCAAGAAAACAGTTGCAGCATGCTATGAGTGTAATGCAAGACTGTTTCACTTGCACCCATTTAAGTCTTTCGGGCAAGAGAAACAGCGCACTGCACTCGCATTACAACGGTGTAATGCAAGTGCAGTGCAAGAATCAATTGCTGGCTACTGAAGAGAGAGGGAGATAAATCCCTCTCTCCCCTCCGCAGCACCAGCCCTCCCCTCTGCAGCGCCGGCCCGCCCCCCGCAGCTGTGGTCTGATCGCACGGACCATAGTTGCAATGACCCTCGCATGTCACTCGGTTCCTGCTGTGCTGCCAGTGTGAGCCGAGTGTCATGCAAGGATCACACATAACCCCATGTGGCCTCAGCCTATCAGATCTTCCTCAGTGTGCAGAGGTGATTCAGTGACAGATATCCTTGGAGAGGCTGGTGCTTATCTTCTGGAAGGTTAAAATCTCACTGATCAACTGATAAGATCAGTTCAATAATATCAACTGATCTCATTGAACTGAGTGACCTCACCTGAGGTAAGGCTACCTGCGATCACAGGTGGAGGACAGTGGGAACCTCCAGTTGTGACAGTAGTAAGTCTGGCTTGTGTACCTCTGGTGCAATCCCAAATCCATCTAAGAGCTTTTTAAATACAGTAAATAGACTAGAAAATTGGGTACTGTGTGGAAACTTAAAACATGCAGTCTAAAGCCCCCAACACACGCTTCAATATATCTCACAATCCGTCGTTGGGGTCAAGTTGTAAGTGACGCACATCCGGCATCGTTTGTGAGGTATCTGCGTGTGACATCTACGTGTGATCAGGATTGAACGCAAAACCGTTGATCGCAAACACATCGTATCTTTGTCTAGAATTGAGCGTTTTGTTGCACGAACCTAGTCAATTGTAACGTGTGACATCCCTCATACGATTTTGGTGTCTGATGCTATGTGCGCAGGTGTGCGCTCTGCACCGCAGCTTAAAAAAGGTCCGCTTCAGAGCGCAGCTGAAAAGCTGCGTTCTGAAGCGCCTCACAATGTCTGTCATTAAGTAATCTCTGTCAGTCGGTCACTATCTCTGTCCCTCTCTATCTGTCCATGTCAGTCTATCCCCCTCTCTCATACTTACCGATCCCCGATCCCCGGCGCTGCACGGCATTCACACTGCTCCGGCGGCTTTTACTGTTTTGAAAAAGCCGGCCGCCCATTAAACAATCTTGTATTCCCTGCTTTCCCCGCCCACCGGCGCCTATGATTGGTTACAGTAAGACACGCCCCCACGCTGAGTGACTGGTGTCACACTGCACCCAATCACAGAAGCCGGTGGGCGTGTCTATACTGTGCAGTGAAATAAATAATTAAATCATTAAAAAAAACGGCGTGCGGTCCCCCCCAATTTTAAAACCAGCCAGATAAAGCCATACGGCTGAAGGCTGGTATTCTCAGGATGGGGAGCTCCACGATATGGGAAGCCCCCCAGCCTAACAATATCAGCCAACAGCCGCCCAGAATTGCCGCATACATTATATGCGACAGTTCTGGGACTGTACCCGGCTCTTCCCGATTTGCCCTGGTGCGTTGGCAAATCGGGGTAATAAGGAGTTATTGGCAGCCCGCAGCAGACACAGACGCTCCTGTCACCTCCACACAGCAACTGAAGACAGCCGCGCGATCAGCTGAGCTGTCAGTGAGGTTACCCGCTGTCACTGGATCCAGCGGTGGATGCAGCGGTGGCCGCGGGTAACCTCAGTGACAGCTCAGCTGATCGCGCTACTCACCGCCGCTCCGGTCACCTCCACGCAGCAACTGAGGTGAGTAGCGCGATCAGCTGAGCTGTCACTGAGGTTACCCGTGGCCACCGCTGGATCCAGTGACAGCGGGTAACCTGAGTGACAGCTCAGCCGATCGCGCGGCTGTCTTCATTAGCTGCTTGGAGGTGACAGGAGCGGCTGTGTCTGCTGCAGCTCCGGTCACCTCCATGCAGCAGCGCTGGAAGCGACGCTGGAGCATCCTGGAGTACGCCAGACATGGAGGGCTTTTTTGGGCTGATTAAAGTGGTTAACCAAGGTATATGTTTGTGTTTTTTATTTCTAATAAAGCATTTTTTTGTGTGTGTGTGTTTATTTGCTGTAATTTACAGATTAATCATGGAAGGTGTCTCATAGATGCCTGACATGTTTAATCTAGGACTTATTGGCAGCTATGGGCTGCCAATAACTCCTTATTACCCCGATTTGCCAACGCACCAGGGCAAATCGGGAAGAGCCGGGTACAGTCCCAGAACTGTCGCATATAATGTATGCGGCAATTCTGGGCGGCTGTTGGCTGATATTGTTAGGCTGGGGGGCTCCCCATAACGTGGAGCTCCCCATCCTGAGAATACCAGCCTTCAGTCGTATGGCTTTATCTGGCTGGTTTTAAAATTGGGGGGGACCGCACGCCGTTTTTTTTAATTATTTAATTATTTATTTCACTGCACAGTATAGACCCGCCCACCGGCTTCTGTGATTGGGTGCAGTGTGACACTTGTCACTCAGCGTGGGGGCGTGTCTCTCTGCAACCAATCATAGGCGCCTGTGGGCGGGGTAAGCAGGGAATACAAGATTGTTTAATGGGCGGCCAGCTTTTTCAAAATAGTAAAAGCTGCCGGAGCAGTGTGAATGCCGTGCAGAGCCGGGGATCGGGGATCGGTGAGTATATGAGAGAGGGCTGCTCAATTCAGTTACTCAGGAGTTTAGCGGTCACCGGTGAGTCTTTCACTGGTGACCGTTAATCAGGATGTGACACAGACAGAGCTGCAGCGTGACCATGAAGTCGGGTGAAGTTCATTCCGATTGTGCGGCTCTTTCTGTGTCTGCTGTCATCTGCCATTCAGCTCTGCTACATGGCTGTCTGTGTCTGCTGTCATCTGCCATTCAGCTCTGCTACATGGCTGTCTGTGTCTGCTGTTAGCGGCCATGTAGCAGAGCTGAATGGCAGATGACATAGTAAAAACGCATCCCTACACATTACACACGCTTGGCAAGTCAATAAATAAAAAAATAAAAAAAAGGGTGCCCAATGCATACGTCACAGAACACATGATCTAAAGGAGTGCACACGAAATTGATCAATTTAACATAGACTACTAACGCACGTGTGACAGCAAATGAACGACCTACGTGCAATCTCATAAGATCCCGTATGCAACCTGGGCGTGTCACATCGCAAATGCGATTGTACAACTAATTGCAACGTGTAAAGCAGGCTTTAGACTCAGTGCACTGCTGAAAGCGCAGAGTTGGCACCTGAGGAGCATGGGCTTCTTTCATTAATATCACCCACTTGAAAATGAGCAAACCAGTGGGAACCTCAACCAGTTAGGCACCTGTCACTTATGGTTTTTGAGCACTTTGTTGGATGAGGTTCCATGGCCCATCTCTGTTTTAATTGGGTGCTGTGTGGTGGATCTCAGTCAATGAGAGGTGTGAGGTCATCTGGGTAAACAAGCTGTTTCAGGGCCTCATTTACTATTCTGTAGTCCAGAGTAGAGATGAGCGAACCGGTCGCGGTTCGGCTCGAGTTTGGTTCGCCGAACGGACCTCCCGTTCGAGTTCGGTTCGTCGAACGTTCGACGAACCGAACTCGAACTGCATAGGAAACAATGGCAGGCAATCACAAACACAGAAAAACACCTAGAAAACACCCTCAAAGGTGTCCAAAAGGTCACAAACAACTCACAACACATGGGAAAGTGACAAGGACATATACTCATGCGAAAACAAAAGAGCTGGACAAGGAAAAAGAGGAGGACACACAGATATATGAGTATATGCAAGGAAACATCGATTCCATTAATGTGCAACTTGAGCCCTGCTCATTCTTGGCTTCCAATCTTGATAAATTGCCTGAGCTCGCCACGTACGTCTTGGGGATCTTGTCGTGTCCTGCAGCCAGCGTTCTCTCGGAACCTGTCTTCAGTGCTGCTGTGGGTCTGCTGGCAGATAAGCACACGTGTCTGTCCACTGACAATGTGGACATGGCTCTCAGAGGACTTTTCTTCCCCTGGGTCAGCCAGGGGACGGGAAAGGCACGCGTATTTTTGAGAGTGCTTCATGCAAAGCATCTTTTTCTTTTTCAAAAGGGAGCTCAACCGATGCCAGTCAAGTGGGGTGTGTGTGGCCCAGTGAGTGGCAACCAGGGAGACTGTGGTTGGAGTCCCCTCGCTGTGTCTCTAAAAGAACCAAGATGAACAAGTCATGGCTCTCAGAGGACTTTTCTTCCCCTGGGTCAGCCAGGGGACGGGAAAGGCACGCGTATTTTTGAGAGTGCTTCATGCAAAGCATCTTTTTCTTTTTCAAAAGGGAGCTCAACCGATGCCAGTCAAGTGGGGTGTGTGTGGCCCAGTGAGTGGAAACGAGGGAGACTGTGGTTGGAGTCCCCTCGCTGTGTCTCTAAAAGAACCAAGATGAACAAGTCATGGCTCTCAGAGGACTTTTCTTCCCCTGGGTCAGCCAGGGGACGGGAAAGGCACGCGTATTTTTGAGAGTGCTTCATGCAAAGCATCTTTTTCTTTTTCAAAAGGGAGCTCAACCGATGCCAGTCAAGTGGGGTGTGTGTGGCCCAGTGAGTGGAAACGAGGGAGACTGTGGTTGGAGTCCCCTCGCTGTGTCTCTAAAAGAACCAAGATGAACAAGTCATGGCTCTCAGAGGACTTTTCTTCCCCTGGGTCAGCCAGGGGACGGGAAAGGCACGCGTATTTTTGAGAGTGCTTCATGCAAAGCATCTTTTTCTTTTTCAAAAGGGGGCTCAACCGATGCCAGTCAAGTGGGGTGTGTGTGGCCCAGTGAGTGGAAACGAGGGAGACTGTGGTTGGAGTCCCCTCGCTGTGTCTCTAAAAGAACCAAGATGAACAAGTCATGGCTCTCAGAGGACTTTTCTTCCCCTGGGTCAGCCAGGGGACGGGAAAGGCACCCGTATTTTTGAGAGTGCTTCATGCAAAGCATCTTTTTCTTTTTCAAAAGGGAGCTCAACCGATGCCAGTCAAGTGGGGTGTGTGTGGCCCAGTGAGTGGAAACGAGGGAGACTGTGGTTGGAGTCCCCTCGCTGTGTCTCTAAAAGAACCAAGATGAACAAGTCATGGCTCTCAGAGGACTTTTCTTCCCCTGGGTCAGCCAGGGGACGGGAAAGGCACGCGTATTTTTGAGAGTGCTTCATGCAAAGCATCTTTTTCTTTTTCAAAAGGGAGCTCAACCGATGCCAGTCAAGTGGGGTGTGTGTGGCCCAGTGAGTGGAAACGAGGGAGACTGTGGTTGGAGTCCCCTCGCTGTGTCTCTAAAAGAACCAAGATGAACAAGTCATGGCTCTCAGAGGACTTTTCTTCCCCTGGGTCAGCCAGGGGACGGGAAAGGCACGCGTATTTTTGAGAGTGCTTCATGCAAAGCATCTTTTTCTTTTTCAAAAGGGAGCTCAACCGATGCCAGTCAAGTGGGGTGTGTGTGGCCCAGTGAGTGGCAACGAGGGAGACTGTGGTTGGAGTCCCCTCGCTGTGTCTCTAAAAGAACCAAGATGAACAAGTCATGGCTCTCAGAGGACTTTTCTTCCCCTGGGTCAGCCAGGGGACGGGAAAGGCACGCGTATTTTTGAGAGTGCTTCATGCAAAGCATCTTTTTCTTTTTCAAAAGGGAGCTCAACCGATGCCAGTCAAGTGGGGTGTGTGTGGCCCAGTGAGTGGCAACCAGGGAGACTGTGGTTGGAGTCCCCTCGCTGTGTCTCTAAAAGAACCAAGATGAACAAGTCATGGCTCTCAGAGGACTTTTCTTCCCCTGGGTCAGCCAGGGGACGGGAAAGGCACGCGTATTTTTGAGAGTGCTTCATGCAAAGCATCTTTTTCTTTTTCAAAAGGGAGCTCAACCGATGCCAGTCAAGTGGGGTGTGTGTGGCCCAGTGAGTGGAAACGAGGGAGACTGTGGTTGGAGTCCCCTCGCTGTGTCTCTAAAAGAACCAAGATGAACAAGTCATGGCTCTCAGAGGACTTTTCTTCCCCTGGGTCAGCCAGGGGACGGGAAAGGCACGCGTATTTTTGAGAGTGCTTCATGCAAAGCATCTTTTTCTTTTTCAAAAGGGAGCTCAACCGATGCCAGTCAAGTGGGGTGTGTGTGGCCCAGTGAGTGGAAACGAGGGAGACTGTGGTTGGAGTCCCCTCGCTGTGTCTCTAAAAGAACCAAGATGAACAAGTCATGGCTCTCAGAGGACTTTTCTTCCCCTGGGTCAGCCAGGGGACGGGAAAGGCACGCGTATTTTTGAGAGTGCTTCATGCAAAGCATCTTTTTCTTTTTCAAAAGGGAGCTCAACCGATGCCAGTCAAGTGGGGTGTGTGTGGCCCAGTGAGTGGCAACGAGGGAGACTGTGGTTGGAGTCCCCTCGCTGTGTCTCTAAAAGAACCAAGATGAACAAGTCATGGCTCTCAGAGGACTTTTCTTCCCCTGGGTCAGCCAGGGGACGGGAAAGGCACGCGTATTTTTGAGAGTGCTTCATGCAAAGCATCTTTTTCTTTTTCAAAAGGGAGCTCAACCGATGCCAGTCAAGTGGGGTGTGTGTGGCCCAGTGAGTGGCAACGAGGGAGACTGTGGTTGGAGTCCCCTCGCTGTGTCTCTAAAAGAACCAAGATGAACAAGTCATGGCTCTCAGAGGACTTTTCTTCCCCTGGGTCAGCCAGGGGACGGGAAAGGCACGCGTATTTTTGAGAGTGCTTCATGCAAAGCATCTTTTTCTTTTTCAAAAGGGAGCTCAACCGATGCCAGTCAAGTGGGGTGTGTGTGGCCCAGTGAGTGGAAACGAGGGAGACTGTGGTTGGAGTCCCCTCGCTGTGTCTCTAAAAGAACCAAGATGAACAAGTCATGGCTCTCAGAGGACTTTTCTTCCCCTGGGTCAGCCAGGGGACGGGAAAGGCACGCGTATTTTTGAGAGTGCTTCATGCAAAGCATCTTTTTCTTTTTCAAAAGGGAGCTCAACCGATGCCAGTCAAGTGGGGTGTGTGTGGCCCAGTGAGTGGAAACGAGGGAGACTGTGGTTGGAGTCCCCTCGCTGTGTCTCTAAAAGAACCAAGATGAACAAGTCATGGCTCTCAGAGGACTTTTCTTCCCCTGGGTCAGCCAGGGGACGGGAAAGGCACGCGTATTTTTGAGAGTGCTTCATGCAAAGCATCTTTTTCTTTTTCAAAAGGGAGCTCAACCGATGCCAGTCAAGTGGGGTGTGTGTGGCCCAGTGAGTGGCAACGAGGGAGACTGTGGTTGGAGTCCCCTCGCTGTGTCTCTAAAAGAACCAAGATGAACAAGTCATGGCTCTCAGAGGACTTTTCTTCCCCTGGGTCAGCCAGGGGACGGGAAAGGCACGCGTATTTTTGAGAGTGCTTCATGCAAAGCATCTTTTTCTTTTTCAAAAGGGAGCTCAACCGATGCCAGTCAAGTGGGGTGTGTGTGGCCCAGTGAGTGGCAACCAGGGAGACTGTGGTTGGAGTCCCCTCGCTGTGTCTCTAAAAGAACCAAGATGAACAAGTCATGGCTCTCAGAGGACTTTTCTTCCCCTGGGTCAGCCAGGGGACGGGAAAGGCACGCGTATTTTTGAGAGTGCTTCATGCAAAGCATCTTTTTCTTTTTCAAAAGGGAGCTCAACCGATGCCAGTCAAGTGGGGTGTGTGTGGCCCAGTGAGTGGCAACCAGGGAGACTGTGGTTGGAGTCCCCTCGCTGTGTCTCTAAAAGAACCAAGATGAACAAGTCATGGCTCTCAGAGGACTTTTCTTCCCCTGGGTCAGCCAGGGGACGGGAAAGGCACGCGTATTTTTGAGAGTGCTTCATGCAAAGCATCTTTTTCTTTTTCAAAAGGGAGCTCAACCGATGCCAGTCAAGTGGGGTGTGTGTGGCCCAGTGAGTGGAAACGAGGGAGACTGTGGTTGGAGTCCCCTCGCTGTGTCTCTAAAAGAACCAAGATGAACAAGTCATGGCTCTCAGAGGACTTTTCTTCCCCTGGGTCAGCCAGGGGACGGGAAAGGCACGCGTATTTTTGAGAGTGCTTCATGCAAAGCATCTTTTTCTTTTTCAAAAGGGAGCTCAACCGATGCCAGTCAAGTGGGGTGTGTGTGGCCCAGTGAGTGGAAACGAGGGAGACTGTGGTTGGAGTCCCCTCGCTGTGTCTCTAAAAGAACCAAGATGAACAAGTCATGGCTCTCAGAGGACTTTTCTTCCCCTGGGTCAGCCAGGGGACGGGAAAGGCACGCGTATTTTTGAGAGTGCTTCATGCAAAGCATCTTTTTCTTTTTCAAAAGGGAGCTCAACCGATGCCAGTCAAGTGGGGTGTGTGTGGCCCAGTGAGTGGCAACGAGGGAGACTGTGGTTGGAGTCCCCTCGCTGTGTCTCTAAAAGAACCAAGATGAACAAGTCATGGCTCTCAGAGGACTTTTCTTCCCCTGGGTCAGCCAGGGGACGGGAAAGGCACGCGTATTTTTGAGAGTGCTTCATGCAAAGCATCTTTTTCTTTTTCAAAAGGGAGCTCAACCGATGCCAGTCAAGTGGGGTGTGTGTGGCCCAGTGAGTGGCAACGAGGGAGACTGTGGTTGGAGTCCCCTCGCTGTGTCTCTAAAAGAACCAAGATGAACAAGTCATGGCTCTCAGAGGACTTTTCTTCCCCTGGGTCAGCCAGGGGACGGGAAAGGCACGCGTATTTTTGAGAGTGCTTCATGCAAAGCATCTTTTTCTTTTTCAAAAGGGAGCTCAACCGATGCCAGTCAAGTGGGGTGTGTGTGGCCCAGTGAGTGGAAACGAGGGAGACTGTGGTTGGAGTCCCCTCGCTGTGTCTCTAAAAGAACCAAGATGAACAAGTCATGGCTCTCAGAGGACTTTTCTTCCCCTGGGTCAGCCAGGGGACGGGAAAGGCACGCGTATTTTTGAGAGTGCTTCATGCAAAGCATCTTTTTCTTTTTCAAAAGGGAGCTCAACCGATGCCAGTCAAGTGGGGTGTGTGTGGCCCAGTGAGTGGAAACGAGGGAGACTGTGGTTGGAGTCCCCTCGCTGTGTCTCTAAAAGAACCAAGATGAACAAGTCATGGCTCTCAGAGGACTTTTCTTCCCCTGGGTCAGCCAGGGGACGGGAAAGGCACGCGTATTTTTGAGAGTGCTTCATGCAAAGCATCTTTTTCTTTTTCAAAAGGGAGCTCAACCGATGCCAGTCAAGTGGGGTGTGTGTGGCCCAGTGAGTGGCAACGAGGGAGACTGTGGTTGGAGTCCCCTCGCTGTGTCTCTAAAAGAACCAAGATGAACAAGTCATGGCTCTCAGAGGACTTTTCTTCCCCTGGGTCAGCCAGGGGACGGGAAAGGCACGCGTATTTTTGAGAGTGCTTCATGCAAAGCATCTTTTTCTTTTTCAAAAGGGAGCTCAACCGATGCCAGTCAAGTGGGGTGTGTGTGGCCCAGTGAGTGGCAACCAGGGAGACTGTGGTTGGAGTCCCCTCGCTGTGTCTCTAAAAGAACCAAGATGAACAAGTCATGGCTCTCAGAGGACTTTTCTTCCCCTGGGTCAGCCAGGGGACGGGAAAGGCACGCGTATTTTTGAGAGTGCTTCATGCAAAGCATCTTTTTCTTTTTCAAAAGGGAGCTCAACCGATGCCAGTCAAGTGGGGTGTGTGTGGCCCAGTGAGTGGAAACGAGGGAGACTGTGGTTGGAGTCCCCTCGCTGTGTCTCTAAAAGAACCAAGATGAACAAGTCATGGCTCTCAGAGGACTTTTCTTCCCCTGGGTCAGCCAGGGGACGGGAAAGGCACGCGTATTTTTGAGAGTGCTTCATGCAAAGCATCTTTTTCTTTTTCAAAAGGGAGCTCAACCGATGCCAGTCAAGTGGGGTGTGTGTGGCCCAGTGAGTGGAAACGAGGGAGACTGTGGTTGGAGTCCCCTCGCTGTGTCTCTAAAAGAACCAAGATGAACAAGTCATGGCTCTCAGAGGACTTTTCTTCCCCTGGGTCAGCCAGGGGACGGGAAAGGCACGCGTATTTTTGAGAGTGCTTCATGCAAAGCATCTTTTTCTTTTTCAAAAGGGGGCTCAACCGATGCCAGTCAAGTGGGGTGTGTGTGGCCCAGTGAGTGGAAACGAGGGAGACTGTGGTTGGAGTCCCCTCGCTGTGTCTCTAAAAGAACCAAGATGAACAAGTCATGGCTCTCAGAGGACTTTTCTTCCCCTGGGTCAGCCAGGGGACGGGAAAGGCACGCGTATTTTTGAGAGTGCTTCATGCAAAGCATCTTTTTCTTTTTCAAAAGGGAGCTCAACCGATGCCAGTCAAGTGGGGTGTGTGTGGCCCAGTGAGTGGAAACGAGGGAGACTGTGGTTGGAGTCCCCTCGCTGTGTCTCTAAAAGAACCAAGATGAACAAGTCATGGCTCTCAGAGGACTTTTCTTCCCCTGGGTCAGCCAGGGGACGGGAAAGGCACGCGTATTTTTGAGAGTGCTTCATGCAAAGCATCTTTTTCTTTTTCAAAAGGGAGCTCAACCGATGCCAGTCAAGTGGGGTGTGTGTGGCCCAGTGAGTGGAAACGAGGGAGACTGTGGTTGGAGTCCCCTCGCTGTGTCTCTAAAAGAACCAAGATGAACAATTCATGGCTCTCAGAGGACTTTTCTTCCCCTGGGTCAGCCAGGGGACGGGAAAGGCACGCGTATTTTTGAGAGTGCTTCATGCAAAGCATCTTTTTCTTTTTCAAAAGGGAGCTCAACCGATGCCAGTCAAGTGGGGTGTGTGTGGCCCAGTGAGTGGAAACGAGGGAGACTGTGGTTGGAGTCCCCTCGCTGTGTTATACATGCTTTTAGAAGGGCATGACATGGCTTGGAGGTTGACTTTCATAAAATGCAAACTGTTGGCTACCAAAATGCTGCCTTTCCAACAACTGTGGTTATAGGCAATGAGGAACATACTGATGAAGATGAGACGCAGATACCCGATTGGGATGACAACTTAAATATTCGGTCAGGGCAAGAAGAGGCTCGGTCTGAGGGGGAGGGGAGTGCAAACACAACAATTGATGATGAAGTTCTAGATCCCACCTACTGTCAACCCCCAGTCAGGCACTCGAGGAGGTCAACAGAGGCGGTGGAGGAGGATGCAACCGACGACGAAATTACCTTGCGCCTTCCTGGACAGAGTCGGAGCACTGGTAGCACGTCTACAACTGCATCCTCAGCCACCACTCTGCCTATGAGCATTATTCGGGGTGCATCAACAGGTCGCATGGCCTCTAAGCCTTGCCTAGCCTGGTCCTTTTTTGACATAGAAAAAGATCGCCCAAATCATGTGATATGTAAAATTTGTCATGATTCTCTTAGTAGAGGTCGAAACCTCAGCAGTTTGACAACTTCTTCCATGAATCGTCACATGAATAAATATCATAGGTCCCGGTGGGAAGCTCACTGTGCTGCAATGCGGCCTAGCGGAGCGAACCATCCACCGCCCGCCCCTTCCAGTGCATCCGCGCGCTCTTCATCTTCTAGGACTGTGGGGACAGCTGTCACACCTGTTTTTCCACGCAAAACTTCCACCACTGTAACCGCAACAGGCAGTTTGCTTGGTAGGTCGTCAGTTGGTTTGGAAGGGGAAACAAGTGAGTGTGTACAGCTCTCTCAGACATCGATAGCACCTACGTTGGATGAAGGCAACATCATGTCTCCGCCTGCACTTTCCTCACAAACCTGCATTTTTCCAGGGACACCCTACTCAACACCGTCTACACACAGCAGCCAGATCTCTGTCCCTCAGATGTGGTCAAATAAAAGGCCACTTCCTCCGACCCATGACAAAGCTAAGAGGTTGACTCTATCCCTCTGTAAGCTGTTGGCTACCGAAATGCTGCCTTTCCGCCTAGTGGACACACAGGATTTTAGAGACCTTATGTCTGTCGCTGTGCCCCAGTACCAGATGCCTAGTCGCCACTACTTCTCTAAGAAAGGTGTGCCCGCGCTACACCAGCATGTCGCACACAACATCACCGCTTCCTTGAGAAACTCTGTGTGTGAACGGGTGCATTTCACCACCGATACTTGGACCAGTAAGCATGGACAGGGACGTTACATGTCGCTGACTGGGCACTGGGTAACTATGTTGATAGATGGTGAAGGGTCTGCTGCACAAGTCTTGCCGTCCCCACGACTTGTGTGTCAATCCTCTGTCTGTCCAAGTTCCGCCACTGCTTCTGCATCCTCCACCTCATCTGGGTCCTCCACCTCCGCCCCAAGCCTGCCTGGTCAGGCCACCAGCGTTCTCACTGCGCAGAAGGAATCACGCACCCCTCATTACTATGCTGGCAGCAGAGCGCAACGGCATCAGGCGGTCTTTAGCTTGACATGTCTTGGGAATAAGAGTCACACAGCTGAGGAGTTGTGGTCAGCTCTGCGGTCCGAGTTTAATAAATGGTTGTCTCCACTCAACCTGCAGCCTGGTAAGGCCGTGTGCGACAATGCTGCAAACCTGGGTGCGGCCCTTCGCCTGGGCAAGGTGACACACGTGCCTTGTATGGCTCACGTGTTGAACCTTGTTGTCCAGCAATTTTTAACACACTATCCCGGCATAGATGGCCTTCTGACCAGGGCACGTAAACTGTCTGCAGTGCTCACTTCCGCCGTTCAACCGCCGCAGCTGAGCGACTTGCATCGCTCCAGAAGTCTTTCGGCCTGCCGGTTCATCGCCTGAAATGCGATGTGGCGACACGCTGGAATTCAACTCTCCACATGTTACAGCGACTGTGGCAGCACCGGCGAGCCCTGGTGCAATACGTCATGATGTATAGCCTGGGCCAACGAGATGCAGAAGTGGGGCAGATCACCCTGATGGAGTGATCTCAGATCAAGGACCTATGCACCGTTCTGCACAGTTTCGACATGGCGACGAATATGTTTAGCGCTGACAATGCCATTATCAGCATGACGATTACAGTCATTTACATGCTGGAGCACACGCTAAACACTATTCGGAGTCAGGGGGTGGGACAACAGGAAGGGGAGGAACTACAGGAGGATTCATATGCGCAAGACACAACAACATCACCAAGGTCCAGACGTTCATCATCACCAACGCGGCAGGCATGGGACCATGGGGGACAGGGATCAACAAGGGCGCATGGTAGCAGGCGAGATGTTGAGGAAGGTGCAGGAGGACATGAAGATATGGAGGACGAACTGTCCATGGACATGGAAGACTCAGCGGATGAGGGAGACCTTGGTCAAAATTCAGTTGAAAGAGGTTGGGGGGAGATGTCAGAGGAAGAAAGAACGGTTAGCACCTCTATGCCACAAACACAGCGTGGACTTGGTCCGCATGGCTGCGCAAGACACATGAGTGCCTTCTTGTTGCACTACCTCCAACATGACCCTCGGATTGTCAAAATTAGAAGTGATGATGACTACTGGCTTGCCACACTATTAGATCCCCGGGACAAGTCCAAATTTTGTGACATAATTCCACCCATAGAAAGGGACGCACGTATGCTGGAGTATCAGCATAAGCTGTTACTCGATCTTAGCTCGGCTTTTACACCAAACAACCGTGCAGGTGAAGGGAGTGATTCTCCCAGTTGTAACTTGACAAACATGGGACGGCATCGTCATCTTCAACAGTCTACCCGTACCAGTAGGACCGTATCTGGTGCTGGTAACAGCAATTTTATGGAATATTTTCATAATTTTTTTAGACCCTCCTTTGCAAGGCCACCAGAGACAACAAGTCTGACACATAGTCAACGGATGGCGAGGATGATACAGGAGTATCTCCAAATGAACATCGATGCAATGACTTTGCAAATGGAGCCTTGCTCCTTTTGGGCTTCAAATCTAGAAAAATTGACAGAGCTCTCCAGTTACGCCTTGGAGATTTTGTCGTGTGCAGCTGCCAGCGTTGTCTCTGAACGTGTCTTCTTCAGTGCTGCTGGGTGTGTGCTGACAGATAAGCGCACGCGTCTGTCCAGTGACAATGTGGACACACTGACGTTCATCAAAATGAACAAGTCATGGATCCAGAAGGAATTTACTACCCCTGTGTCATCCTGGGGAGAGTAAATGCTTGTGGATTTGGAATGTGCTTGATGCAAATCAAAACATCCTGTTTGCAACTAGGGCACAAGTGCTGCCACTGATGGGGTGTCTGTGTGCCCAATGTTGGGAAAAAAGGTAGACTCCGCTTGGAGTAACCCTTGCTTGATGTGTTTTTTAAAAATGATACAAGATGAACAGATCTGAAGGCAAGATGAAGGCAACATCATGTCTCCGCCTGCACTTTTCTCACAAACCTGCATTTTTCCAGGGACACCCTACTCAACACCGTCTACAGACAGCAGCCAGATCTCTTTCCCTCAGATGTGGTCAAATAAAAGGCCACTTACTGCGACCCATGACAAAGCTAAGTGGTTGACTCTATCCCTCTGTAAGCTGTTGGCTACCGAAATGCTGCCTTTACGCGTAGTGGACACACAGGATTTTACAGACCTTATGTCTGTCGCTGTGCCCCAGTACCACATGCCCAATCACCACTGCTTCTCCAAGAAAAGCATGCCCGCGCTACACCAGCATGTCGCACACAACATCACCACTTCCTTGAGAAAATCTGTGTGCGACAGGGTGCATTTCAACACAGATACTTGGACCAGTAAGCATAGACAGGGTCATTACATGTCACTGACTGGGCACTGGCAAACTATGGTGAGAGATGGAGAAGGGTCTGCTGTACAAGTCTTGCCGTCCCCACGAGTTGTTTCAATCCTTGTTCTGTATGTAGAAGTTAATACACTGCTTCTGCCTCTTCAACCTCGTGTGGGTCCTCTACCTTGGCGCAAACCCTGTGTGGTCAGGCCACCCTTCCTTGCAACTGCGCACAAGGACTACCACACACCTCCTTACTATGCTGGCAGCAGAGCTCAATGCCATCAGGCGGTCAAAGCTTTACTTTGAAATGTATGGGAAATGTGAGTCACACCGCTATTACAGAGAATAGTAGTCAGGCAGGGTCAAAACATTAATTGAGGAACAGGAACAGAATGGGACGGCCAGGAAAGAATCAGAAAACAAGCAGAGTTGAAATGCGTATCGGCCAACAAGGTACATAAACAGCAAGCAGGAAAAGTAGTCAGGTAACAAGCACACAAAATCATAAAACTGAACTGGGGGTAAAATTAACCAGAGGTTCATAGCTATGTCTGGCAGTGGTCTGCAGACAGGATGGGCATAAAAAAGGGTGTGGTGTCTTCCCATTGGTTGTAGCTGAATGATGGTATTTCATCTGTGAGATACCCACCAGCTACATTCAGCCAGAGATTCTGCATCTGTCAAGGTAATGCAGCCCAGTGGGTGAGCATAACCTGCGTCCACCTGCGCCGCTGGCATCGACTACTCTCACATCATCAGCACTATTCATGAAAGGAACACGTTGTCACCTGGCAACCGGAGTACAAATTGACGGAGCGGACTACGTTGGTGACTTAACAGCCGTGTGCGGCAATGATGCAAACCTGGCTGCGGGCCATCCTCAGGGCAATGTGACACACGTGCCTTTTAGGGCTCACGTGTTGAACCGAATTCGCCAGCAATTTTTAAAACACCATCACGGCCTACATGGCCTTGTGCAGTGGGCACGCTCGCTATGTGCTCACTTCCATCGTGCGCACACAGCAGCTCAACAACTTTCATCACTCCGGAAGTCTTAGGGTCTGGCAGTTAAACGCCGTAAATGCGATGTTTCGACACGCAGGAATTGGAATCTGCACATGTTGCAGCGTGTGTGGCAGCACCGCAGAGCCCTGCTGAAATACGGTAAGACATATAGCCTGGGATAACTTGATCCAGAGGTGGTGCAGATCACGCTGCTGGAGTGGTGTCAGATCAAGGACCTATGCACCCTGCTACACAGTTTTGAAATGTCGACGAAGATGTTTAGCACTGGCAATGTCATTCTCAGCGTGACACTTCTGGTCATCTACATGATGGAGCACACTGTAATTATTATTCTGAGTCAGGTGTTGGGACAAGAGGAAGGGGAGGAAGTACAGGAGGAGTCATATGCGGAAGGGATAACAAGATCTACGAGGTCCAGATGGTCAGCGGCACCTATGCGGCATTCATGGTGAGGGAGAGGGATTAACAAGGGCGCATAGTATCAGCAAAAAGTGTTGATGAAAGTGCAGGAGCCCATGAAGAAATGGAGGACGAACTGGCGATGGGCATGGAAGACTCAGCAGATGAGTGAGAGCTTGCTCACATTTCGGTTGTGCGAGGTTGTGGGTAGAGGGCAGAGGAAGGATGCACGATTCTCACCTCTCTGCCACCAACACACCAAGGACTTGGTCCTCCTGGATGCACAAGACACATGAGCGCCTTCTTGCTGCACTACCTACATGACCCTCGGATTGTATGAATTTGAACTAATCCTGAATACTGGGTTGCCACACTGTTAGATCCCCGGTACAAGACAAAATTTGGCGAACTAATTCCTGCCATAGAAATAGACGCACGTATACAGGAGTATCTGCAGAATGTGGTACGCAATCTTAGATCTACTTGTCCACTAAACACCAGTGCTGCACAGAGTGAATCTCAACGCTTTGTCATGGATAGGAGGAAATGGTCTTTTACTTGTCCACATCGGAGGGACCGAGGGATGGCTGCTGTGCTGAGATGGCGTTGAGTACGGTGTCCCTGCACAGTTGCACTTTTGGTCATATCCCAAAATGAGTTGAAAAAGGACAGATGCTGTTGGAAAGGGGAACAGGTGTGTTGGAAAGGGGAAAAAAGTTTTGGTCCGTGGATTTGGTGGTTAAGCAACTGTAACATTTGCTGAAGAAACAACATCTGTTACAGTGGGACTGGCAGATTTGGATAAAGTGGTATATAATCTGTGACCGCTATATAACGAAAATTAATAAGAAAAGAAAGAGAAAGGTATATATCCCCATCAGCAGTCAGTGTCCACCGTGCTCCCAGTTGGAAAAGGAGAGGTTGGCAACTTGAAGGTTTGGTGGAGGATACAGAGCTGTGTGGCTATGAAACTAATAGTAGCCTGAACCGAGTTAGACGCCATTCGGATCTGGAGACTGTGAGCCCTGTTAGCGTCACAGGGTCCACATGCCCACCCAGCCCAGGAACTCCCTGTTAACAACACAGGGGCCATTGAGTACGCTGACCGTGTGCGTAGGGGCCACACCTGTGGACAGCAGGCGCATCAGCAGCAGCAGGCCTGTTAATGCCACTGGGCTGCACAAGCAGGACTGTTAGGACAGGAGCTGGTCTTAACCGTTCTGCGTTACCAACTGTGGTGGTGGCCTGCATCCACCACCCGATCCCTGCCTACCTCTGGCCTAAAGCCGCAATGGGTTCAACACATGGAGGTGTGCTCTTTCGGAGCATAATAGAAGACTGCGCACCTCCTTGTTGGCTCCAGCCCCTTTTATAACCTGGGTCCGCCCCAAACCAGGGTGAACCACAATGCACCTCCTGGAGACAAAAGTAGAGTGACACGTCATGAGTGGCATAACTAGCGTCCTATTTGGAAACGCAACTTAAATGATGACCTCATGGCTGCCATGACCCAAACACCTCACCAGTCATCGTCTGAGCATCAATAATGCGGTGACAAGTCATAGGTGTGGGCCTCTGCAAGCCATTTGGGAGGACACCTGATGCCCTGTGGTCTATATGGGACCCCCACATCAGGGCCAGGGCCAAAGAGTTCATTACCGGACCTAGTCTCTGATGCAGGAAGTGCCTGAGCATGCTCAGTAGCATGAAATACAGTCTCTGAAAAAAGACTATCAGCTTTAGCATGGTGTCTATGCCCAAAACAGGACTTAGACCCGGCACAGAATGCAAGCACCTGTGCAAAGAGGCTTTTCACACTTAGTGTGGGAGCATGCGCTGTATCCCGAAATGAAAACTTAGCGTCAGGAATGGCACAGTCAGGCTGAGCATACTCACTAGGCGAAACACTGTAATTATGCTGCAGCTGGGGTACATCGGCACACGCATGCGCACTAGCTGCCTCTCCACACTTAGACGTGGAGGGGAAATTTGTCTTGGAGATGCTGTCTATGAACAGAAGGAAAAGCTAAAGGAAGCCTGACTTTCTATCCCTCCGAATTATGAAATGCAGCAATGAATTCCATGAGTTTGCTATAACATTAGCGTAGCAAAATGTGCATGAGGGTGTGATGTAGAGGTGCTAGAAATAGCTTGTCACCAGTGGGGCACTAATGGAATACAACAGCCAGTTCTATGATGCCACAAAATGGCAGTATTTTGTGCTATCATTATAGCTTATTAAAAACAGAGCACGAGGTTGTCATGCAGAGGTGCTGCACATAGATTTGCAGTAGTGTGAATTGACAAAAGTACAATAGCCACGTTTAGGATACAACTAGGTACAGTGAGTGTTTGCTAGTAAAATTGCTTAGTTAAAAAAAGTTGTAGTGTGCAATGCAGGCAGACGTGCTATGCAAATGTCTTTGCACTAGTGGGACTATAGCAAAGTCCAATAGCCACGTATAGGATGCCACTAGGTACACTGAGTGTGTGCTAGTATAATGGCTTCGTTATAATTTGTTGGAGTGTGCAACGCAGGCAGATGCGCTCTGCAAATGTCTTGGCACTAGTGGGACTATAGCAAAGTCCAATAGCCACGTATAGGATGCCACTAGGTACACTGTGTGTTTGCTAGTATAATGGATGAGTTTAAAAAAGATAGAGTGTGCAATGCAGGCAGACGTGCTGCAAATAACGTTCCAATACTGTGAATTGACAAAAGTACAATAGCCACGTTTAGGATACAACTAGGTACAGTGAGTGTTTGCTAGTATAATGGCTTCGTTATAATTAGTTGGAGTGTGCAACGCAGGCAGATGCGCTCTGCAAATGTCTTGGCACTAGTGGGACTATAGCAAAGTCCAATAGCCACGTATAGGATGCCACTAGGTACACTGACTGTTTGGTAGTATAATGGCTGAGTTTAAAAAAGTTAGAGTGTGCAATGCAGGCAGACGTGCTGCAAATAACGTTCCAATACTGTGAATTGACAAAAGTACAATAGCCACGTTTAGGATGCCACTAGGTACACTGAGTGTTTGCTAGTATAATGGCTGAGTTTAAAAAAGTTAGAGTGTGCAATGCAGGCAGACGTGCTGCAAATAACGTTCCAATACTGTGAATTGACAAAAGTACAATAGCCACGTATAGGATGCCACTAGGTACACTGACTGTTTGCTAGTATAATGGCTGAGTTTAAAAAAGTTAGAGTGTGCAATGCAGGCAGACGTGCTGCAAATAACGTTCCAATACTGTGAATTGACAAAAGTACAATAGCCACGTTTAGGATGCCACTAGGTACACTGACTGTTTGCTAGTATAATGGCTGAGTTTAAAAAAGTTAGAGTGTGCAATGCAGGCAGACGTGCTGCAAATAACGTTCCAATACTGTGAATTGACAAAAGTACAATAGCCACGTTTAGGATGCCACTAGGTACACTGACTGTTTGGTAGTATAATGGCTGAGTTTAAAAAAGTTAGAGTGTGCAATGCAGGCAGACGTGCTGCAAATAACGTTCCAATACTGTGAATTGACAAAAGTACAATAGCCACGTTTAGGATACAACTAGGTACAGTGAGTGTTTGCTAGTATAATGGCTGAGTTTAAAAAAGTTAGAGTGTGCAATGCAGGCAGACGTGCTGCAAATAACGTTCCAATACTGTGAATTGACAAAAGTACAATAGCCACGTTTAGGATGCCACTAGGTACAGTGAGTGTTTGCTAGTATAATGGCTGAGTTTAAAAAAGTTAGAGTGTGCAATGCAGGCAGACGTGCTGCAAATAACGTTCCAATACTGTGAATTGACAAAAGTACAATAGCCACGTTTAGGATGCCACTAGGTACACTGACTGTTTGCTAGTATAATGGCTGAGTTTAAAAAAGTTAGAGTGTGCAATGCAGGCAGACGTGCTGCAAATAACGTTCCAATACTGTGAATTGACAAAAGTACAATAGCCACGTTTAGGATGCCACTAGGTACACTGACTGTTTGCTAGTATAATGGCTGAGTTTAAAAAACTTGGAGTGTGCAATGCAGGCAGATGTGCTCTGCAAATGTCTTGGCACTAGTGGGACTATAGCAAAGTCCAATAGCCACGTATAGGATGCCACTAGGTACACTGAGTGTGTGCTAGTATAATGGCTTCGTTATAATTAGTTGGAGTGTGCAACGCAGGCAGATGCGCTCTGCAAATGTCTTGGCACTAGTGGGACTATAGCAAAGTCCAATAGCCACGTATAGGATGCCACTAGGTACACTGAGTGTTTGCTAGTATAATGGCTTCGTTATAATTTGTTGGAGTGTGCAACGCAGGCAGATGCGCTCTGCAAATGTCTTGGCACTAGTGGGACTATAGCAAAGTCCAATAGCCACGTATAGGATGCCACTAGGTACACTGAGTGTTTGCTAGTATAATGGCTTCGTTATAATTAGTTGGAGTGTGCAACGCAGGCAGATGCGCTCTGCTAATGTCTTTGCACTAGTGGGACTATAGCAAAGTCCAATAGCCACGTATAGGATGCCACTAGGTACACTGAGTGTGTGCTAGTATAATGGCTTAGTTATAATTCGTTGGAGTGTGCAACGCAGGCAGACGTGCTGCAAATGTCTTGGCACTAGTGGGACTATAGCAAAGTCCAATAGCCACGTATAGGATGCCACTAGGTACACTGAGTGTTTGCTAGTATAATGGCTGAGTTTAAAAAACTTGGAGTGTGCAATGCAGGCAGATGTGCTCTGCTAATGTCTTTGCACTAGTGGGACTATAGCAAAGTCCAATAGCCACGTATAGGATGCCACTAGGTACACTGAGTGTTTGCTAGTAAAATTGCTTAGTTTAAAAAACTTGGAGTGTGCAATGCAGGCAGATGTGCTCTGCAAATGTCTTTGCACTAGTGGGACTATAGCAAAGTCCAATAGCCACAGATAGGATGCCACTAGGTACACTGAGTGTTTGCTAGTATAATGGCTTACTTAGAATGAGTTGGAGTGTGCAGAGGACAAGAGGGTACAGTGGCAGGATTGTGGTGCTCTGGGTAGAGGAATGGAAGCCTGCCTTTCTATTCCCTCCTAATGGTGAAATGCAGGGAGGAAATCCCTGACCTGGGCTACACAGACGCTGTTGCTGTTTTCAGGACCTGTCACCTATGGCTCTCTGACCCTGCCGGTACGAGCCCTTAAAAGGACTGCTAGAATGTGCTCTCCCTAAGCTGTCTAACGCTGTGTATGCAGCGCATACAGCTGTATCGGCGATAGGACAAAGGACGGAACTGCGACAGTGATGTCTGACACCAAAGACGCAGAAGGCAGATAATGGCGATCGTGAAGAAAATTTCCGGTTTTATAATGCAGGGACATGTGACATGCAGATCCTATCACACATGCCGTTGCTTCTCTGCCTCAAAGTCCACTTAGCTGTGTGTGTGTCTGGGATTGGCTGACATGCTGGCCAGCCCCACAAGACGCGCGCGCTTAGGGAAGGAAGACAAGAAAAAAAAAAAAAAAATGGCGATCGCCATTATAGAAACAGCAGTGATCTGAAGGCGCTGTTCACGCACACTATACACTGAAATGTGATAATAGTTTGATTCACAGAGTGACTTACACTATTACAGCAGAAACCAAGCTAAGATTTAGCTGTTTTTTGGCTGCTAGAACCGTTCTCGAACGTTTCTAGAACTATCGAGCTTTTGCAAAAAGCTCGAGTTCTAGTTCAATCTAGAACATGCCCCAAAATCACTCGAGCCTAGAACTGGAGAACCACGAACCACGAACCGCGCTCAACTCTAGTCCAGAGGGAACTGTCAATCTTGGCTGTGTGGTTGAAATGTGAATATAGGCTGTATAGGGGACGTTATTTTCTAAACTTGTTGCTCTGTGGGTAAACTTTTCAAATGTTTTTTGTCTGCCTGCTTTGAACAATATTTTTGTTAAAGTAAATGCTTCGAATTCCTGGGATAGACACTGAGCAGCATGGTTGAGTTACTTCAAATCTAAATGGCTGGGACTGGCAGTAGCAAATCTCATTGGCTTACTTCTGTCTTGATTCCAAATCCAACTATGAGCTTTTTAACGGCAACACCTATACTGCATGCAACAGGAGCTGAAAATTAGGCTCTGTAGGGGGAACTTGGAAAACAGGGTCTCTCAGGGCACTTTTTTAAAAATGTTGTTCTGTGAGGGTACCCTTCAAATCTTGGCTGTGATGGTGAAATGTGAAAACAAGATCGTCAGGGTGTAATGTAATCTGGGCTGCACCTTACTTGGAACCCTTTTTAGCGCATGTCCTAACACTACCAGGGATTGGTGCCCATTTCTCTTCCCGTGTTTCCTCCTACTACTACTCTGCTTCGTCCACCTTCTCCTCATCTGGTCAGCGTAGTACCTGCACAACCAATTTCAGCTCAGCACAGGGAGGGGTAAACAACAGGAAGCTGTTCTGAGACTCAGCTGAAATTCCCCACCGAGCTAGAGCTATGGACAGACTCAGTATGGGCCTATTTAACTTTGTTGCTCTGTGGTGCAACTTTGCCTATCTTGATTGTGTGGGTGAACTGCGAATACATAGTACAAAGGGGAAATTTGTTAAACTTGTTGCTCTGTGGGGGAAGTCTGGCAATTTTGACTGTGTGGGTGAACTGGGAATACAGGCTCTGTAAGGGCCTTTTTTTAAATTGTTGGTCTGTGGAGAATCTCTGAAATCCATCTCTGTCGGGTCACTATTAACATTTTTAGTTTCTTCATTAACTTGCTCTGTAACCATAATTGCTATGGTGATAGAAGTCCTTTAAGTCATTTACCTATCCTCATTTGTTTGCAGGACAATTGGCAGGCTCTTACCACTATTTAAGTTCCTTTTGCAGCCCTGTAGCCCTTGCTATAACCAATTTACAGCTCCGAACTTGGGCTCCCCATTGACTTGTACGGCGTTAGTTGTTCTGGGCCAAGTTTGGTTACCAAACCCAATTTTTTTTGGGGTCCATACTTCCATGCTAGTTTGGCGAACCCAAATATCCACAGGTTCGCTCTTCACTAATCTTAACCCTTACAGCATGTTGTCTTCTGATTACATAGCAAAAAGCTGCTGACAGATTCTCTTTAAGAGACTTAGTCTACTCATAACTTTATTGTAAACCATTCTAAAGCTTTTATTCATAAGGTCATACATAGTTTTAGCTTGATGTATTACACTTTTTATCTCTCTTCGTCTTGTGGTTGTTGAGCCAGAGGTCAAAAAGCCTCGTTCTGGCTCTCATAGACTTGCATTGAGAGCTTGTGACATAACTTCTGACTTTCGGCCAGTCAGATGATCCGGGCACAAGATAACGTTGCAAAATCTAAGCATTGTATAAGGTGAGGACGCTGGAGGATATTATACTAGAGGCCTTAGATTAAAAACACTACTTTAGCACTGAAAAAGCACAGGAGTAATGCTTTAAATAATATATGTATTTACACTGGACAATTTGGATACAAAATATCTTCATTTTCCATCCAAAATTATTTTTATATTTTTGGCTATTTGAAGTAGCTAGATTTGTCAGTAATAAATGAAGAACTGCAAAATTAAGAGTCTCCTTCAAAAGCATGTAACCAACTGAAACTCACTCTAAAAATAATAGTAATTCTAAAAATAATTTATTTCATATAATACTGATATTAGTGTACAGGTGGTCTTGAGAATCCCTATTACTGTCTTTAGGGAGAACTCACAGATGCTAATAACACAAAGACATATACAATTTTACAGACCATTACAAGTACGACAAAAGATGCAATATGTTGCTCCGACCAAATGTACATGCAATCTCAAGTAGAGATGAGCGAACCTGCTCGATAAAGGCTAGCCAATCTCAGATTCGGTACGAGCCTCGGATTATTCATTCAGGCTCAGCAAACACGATTTCCTCCCCCAAAATTTGGTAATGTTCATTTATATTCATTTGCATATTATTGGTAGTTTATAAAAAAAATTGTTAGTGCAGTGTACACACTGCATGTTGGCAATTGTAATTGCTTTTAGAAAAATTTAAAAGACTGCTCTGTTTTTTGCCACTGTAGAAGTGTATTATTGGAGTATAAAAAATTGTTAGTGCTGTTGACACTTGTAATTGCAGTTAGAAAAATTTAAAAATATGCAATGTACATCATTGGTGGTTAAGGGGTTAAATATATATTAAAAAATATTAAAAATATAAAAAATGAAATAAAACAAACTTTTCAGTTCAAATCAACCCTCTTTTTCCATTCCAAAAATAAGGAAATACAGAAATAAGCATATTTGGAATTGCAACATCCATAAATGATCTAGTGTGAAAGTAAAACATTATTTTACTCCAGTAAATGTTACCAAGCTAAAAAAAAATGAAATACTAGAGTTGTCATGTTTTGGTCACCTTACTCAACCAAAAACTGCAATAAAAACCAATACAAACTATAACTATCCAATTCTCATAAACTAGGGTGTAAAACAAAGTTTTTTAAAGCTCCAAATTTTTTAACACCAGAAAAAATGTATTCATATTTTTATCCTTTTTACATATTTTTTTAGTACATTATAAGGTAAAATGAATGGCTCTGCAAAAGTCAAGCCTTCATACAGTTTTGTTGATGTATAAATAAAAATGTCACTATTCTTCAGTGAAAGAGAGGGAACAAATTGATTCCAATAGACAGTTTTTGTGTAATTTTTGAATAATTGTTAATGAATATTAATTATTATAATTATATTATTAATAATTAATATTAATGAATCCACACCTCTTGCTTAAGAGTATTGAAATGAACCAAATAATAAAACGTGAGTGTATATGGCTGTTTAGACAGTTAAACTTAAGTAATCAATTATGTCTGATTTTATCTGATTTTTGCACCATTTCTTATCAGCCTCATGGAGTAATATACCTTGGCTTTCAAGTTCCTAAATTCCACTTATAAAAGAGAAAACCTGAAACAGAAGAACAAACCTGTGGAAGTCCATCAGACGTGTGAGAAGACATCTAGACATGTGGAGGTTTCTGCTGCTGCTTCTGGTGGGAACGGCCTTTGCTCAAGAATCTGGTGAATCTGGTGAGTTAATACTTATCATTCATGTTGATACACATTCAGATCAATTGTCTTTACCACTATTATAGTTGGTATAGTTATTGCTGATGTAGTAATTGTATTTGACTTAAAGATGACCTATAATTTCACTTAAATATGTTTCTTTTGCCAAATAGATGTGGTCCAACTACCCAACACTCCTCTTTGGAAGTCTTGCTGAATAGCATGCCCCATAAGCTAAAATTACTATATCTGTATATATATGAAAAATAAGACCATTTCTCAGGAGCTTAGGAGGGGGAACAAAAATAACACAGAAGCATTTACTAGTTAAAAAAATTAAATATATATTTCTTTTGCATTTTTTTTAAAGAGAACATGTTATCAGAGCAAAAGTCTAAACCAACCATACAGTTCCAGATACATGGGTATTTTTATTTAGTGCTACTTTTTGTGGTCTTTACACTTGGGGCGTTGCACACAGGATTCTCTGGGGCATATCTTAAGCCCATTCTTCCTTATTATCATGTGAGCAATGCCTCCTTGGTAGAGAATGGGAAGAGCAGAGCTGAATAAAAAAAAACTATATTTCTCGAACCCAGGGGCAGACATTGACAGGTTTGTGCCCCTTTGCAAGAAAGTGCACTGGGGTCCCCCCCCTCTCCCCTTTCATAGCAACAAAGCTACATATATGTATATTTATATATATATATATATATATATATATATATATGTATATATGTATATATAGATAGATAGATAGCTATATAGATATATGTATATATATATATATATATATATATATATATATATAGTGGGGAGGACACTAGTAGGGCCATATAATGAATTGTGGGGGAGGGCGTTATATGGATCTTAGCATCCTTCCCCACCACCCAATTAATTCTGAATTCATATATAACATCCTCCTCCCCCTGTTTAATTTAATTCCCTGAAGTCCTCTTCTATCCTTACTCCAATCCCAATTCTTCCCTTCCATTCCTTTCCTGCCCGACACACCACTTGTGAAGAGTGTAATCTGACCATGGGCCCACCGGAGCCTTGGGCTCCAAACGTCAATACCAGATTAGCCTTATTATTAACCACGCTGCATGGGCCATCCTAGTCCTCCAGGCCTTGGTGCGGTTGCACCAGTTGCACTGGCAGGGTGTCTGCCTCTGCTTGAGCTGTATGGTAGAATAATGAGAGAAGCAGTGGGAATAAAACAGGAATAAAATCTGTAGGGGTGGAAAATCCCAAAAACAATTGAAGAATTTCACTTCTTTTGCTGTTTCACCAATCTTGGAATGTTTTTCCTCTTACTATATAATACAGTAGAAGAGGAAATCGGGTATATGCCACACTAATACTCCAATGAGATATTGATATAATATTTCTTTATTATTTGTACAGGTCGACGCGTTTCAGAGACATCCGTCTACTTCCTCAGGACATAAAAGCAACAGTAACTATACTGTTCATTTTATATCCTGAGGAAGGAGAGCGATGTCTCTGAAACGCGTCGACCTGTACAAATAAAGGAATATTATATGCGCGGCATAAACTTGATTTTCCCTTTTACTGTATTATACGGTCTACATCTCGGGGCTGCAGCTGATACCACCATTACATGTGTTTCATAGGGGTTGTGACTTTCACAACCTAAAAAGGTGAGTATCTTAACCCTTGCAGGGTTTGATGGTTGGTAAAACCCTATTGCGCTTCCTGTTTTCCACATTATTATTGCCTGGATTTCCTCTTATTATGACATATGATAAAATGGATAGTATCATTCAAAAGTACAATTCATTACGCAAAAAACAAGCCCTCAGAGGACTATATCAATGGTAAATAAAAATGTTGTGGCTCTTGGAATAAGAGGAGGAAAAACAAAAGTGCAAAAATGAAAAATTGCTCGGTCATTAAAGGATTGAGGAGTTAACTATCAGTGTACCCATGTAATAAATTATATAATAAGCATTATTCTACTTCCCCTGCTCCAGTGCCAGATATTGATGACTGCACTGATCCTTTTTACAGGTTGCCATAATGAGGTCATGTTTGTAGCACATGTGACCACTGCAGCCAATTACTGAGCTAATGTCTTGTGTTGATAAAACAGGTAGCAGTGCTGAGTGCAGTGAGTGGCTAAAGCAATCACATGTACTACAGATATGACATCACCAGGGCTTTATTTATAACAGGGCAAATGAAGGCACTTATAACTATTTCAATCTCAAATAATCTTATTGCCTTGGAATGTTATGGTCCTTTGATCTGTTTTATCACTAATATAGCCTTAAAAGAACGAAAAGGGGAGGGGGATAGAGCAAGAGGAGGTGAGATAGAAAAAAAGAGAGGGAAACAATGCTATCCAGAGATGTATCTCTATGTACCAGTACATAGAAGAGGAATATTATTTAGATATGTAAGCAGAGAAAATTCTCCTACAGCTAAAGGCCACTTTACATACAGAGATAAATCTGCGGCAGATCTGTGGTTGCAGTGAAATTGTGGACAATCAGTGCCAGGTTTGTGGCTGTGTACAAATGGAACAATATGTCCATGATTTCACTGCAACCACAAATCTGCCAAACATTTATCTCTGCGTGTAAAGTGGCCTTAAGAGTGCAGCCTTTGGCTCAAAGATAAAACAGCTGACTGTCCTGCAGGAGGTTGAGAGATTGAATCCATGGAAAGAAAAAATGCCGAGAAAAGTAAAGAAAGAATTAAAGGGAACCTGTCAGGTGTAATATGCACCCAGAGCCAAGAGCAGTTCTGGGTGTATATTGCTAATCCCTGCCTAACTGTCCCTGTATCTAGTAGCCTAGATAAAGAGATCTGTAGAAAAAGTATTTCTAAAGATCTGTTATCATATGCTAATGAGGCCAGTGACTAGTCACAAGGATGTTAGTACCTTTGGCTATTTGGCCCCCTTAGCATGTAAGCATGCCCCTGTGGGCGTGCTAACATGCTAATGAATGCACAGCATCAGAGGTATGGGCAATCTCACCACTCTCTGCTGCCTCCGCGGTTGTGGCTAAATCCCAATGGCTAGAAGGACCTTGGGTTTGACTGGCTTGGTTAGTGGGCATGATCGGCTTTGTTGGTGGGTGTGGTGATGTTTCCTCTCACTATAATCATGTAATCATGCAACCCCATATCTGGGTCTTACCCCACACACCCATGCTTCTATTATGATCAACTCCATGCCAACGTGGACTTAGAAACATCATGTTGCTTCCTGGTATCAGTTATGTTGGCATAGACCCCACCCCTTTTGGTCACATGGGTATGATCTCAGCAGAGGTCTTTCTAGCCACTGGGATTTAGCCATTACCCTGCCACCACTCCAGATGCTGGATTTCGGCTCAGTGCTCATGATCAGTAGTCTCGTACTTCCAGTCATGTGCACTATGAAGCTGAGTGTACGGGTCCCAGCTTCAAACTGGTGTAGTGACCATGACCGTAAGTTTGGGGATGTGCTGATCATGCGCACTGAGCCGAAAACCAGCTGTGGCAACAGAGGTAAGTCCAACCATGCTTCTGATGCTGCACATTCATTAGCATGTTAGTACGCCCCTGTGGGCGTGCTAATGTGGTGCCCCTGAGTACATCAGGGTGCTACAGGGTACTGCCTCCTTACCCAGGGTGCAGGGCCTACCCCCCATGGTTCCAGGTTCCTAAGAAATCAGTGTCACTACCATCAGCACCACAAATCCGAATCAACACCTCACATCATGACCTGTCAGACACACCAGTGGGTTGGTCTAGCTGGAAAAGGGCCACTTACCTAGGGGTTAGCAAAACTGGTGGGATGGAGAAATCAAGAGAGTAGTGAGAGCCCTCAAAGAGAGAGGAGCTGGGGAGAGTGACCTCCCGGGAAGCTAGACCGAGGTTGGGTCACAGACGGTGGTCTGGGACCAGAGGAGTCAGGCACCGGTAGTAGTGACATTGGAAAAGGGTGCAAAGGACATAGTCTAGGAAGACTGTCGGCACTAGCAAGCCAAAAGAACTTACCGGTACCGAGCACGACGGGGTACAGGACCCTAGGTCAGGAGCCGATTCAATGTCCTGGCAATTAACCTGCAGAGGAAGGAGACCTTCAGAGACCTTCACACAGAGCTCAGAGATTGGAGGCATCAGCACAACGCGGGGAACAGGGTTTTCCAGCCAAAAAGCAGCCCACTGAAGTCCCAAGTGCCAGCCCTCAAGAGCAAAGTTACACTTCACAAAGTGAGCGGGGCCCTCACAGCTTCAAGCCACGGAGCCACAAACACACACGCTGCAAGTAAACCAAATTCTCTGTGTACCACAGTCACTGCGGGGAGCTCATCCAGGTATCCACTCCCAACAGACAACTAAATTGTGCACGTAGGTAGGCTCCGGACTACCAAGTGACACCGATGGGAGCAGATACCTGGACGAGCTCCCCACAGTGACTGTGGTACACAGAGAATTTGGTTTACTTGCAGCGTGTGCGTCTCCTTTATAATCCTCATCCAGCACCACGACTACCCACAGTGAGTACCCTGATCCCCTGCACCCTGCTCTCCCAAATAACCACCAACACCCCTGAGCCCAGGGCCTTCCCTAACTGTGGAGGGACTAACATCAGGCTGCTTAACTCCATCTGCCCCGGTACTCCTTATAGCAGCGGCAGTACTCCCATTACCGTAACCCACAGGTGGCGTCACAAACTTCTCCCTTGTAAGAACCCCCCTTTTCACGGATCAAAGTGTCCGCCAACCCGGGTTCGGGCCCCTCGAGTCACCACGATCCCGGATCCGAGCAGCCTGACGAACACTGGGGCGGTACACTAACATGCTAACAGGGCCAAGGGAACTAACGCTGTTGCGACTAGTCCCTCGCCTCATTAGCATATTATAAAGAATCTTTAGAAATACTTTTCTAAAGATGTCTTTATCTATGCTAGTGTATACAGGGACGGTTAGGCAGGGATTAGCAATATACACCCAGAACTGCTCATGGTTCTGGGTGCATATTAGACCTGACAGGTTCCCTTAAATATTTATACAGGTCAAATATAGATGTTAACCCACTCCCTAAGGTTCTGTGTCAGAGGATGAGAATCTGAGCCATCATATCTCAGCAATGTATGAGCCTGCACAGCATAGAGACTTGGAAACACAGCCATTGAAGATGAGACATAACCCTGACCTCTTGGGACAGCGGGAGACATTCTCCAATTTGGGACTGTCCCACTGGTTCCAGGACATTTTAGATGTACTGTATGTAAAGTTTACCTGAGAAGCACATGCTGCAACTTTTTCCATGTGAACCTCGGATCCATGTGGAAAATTGTCCATGTTTACTAGCATATAGATTGTTCAAGGGCCGGCACATGGACCAACAATATTCTCATCTGTAATCCATCCTGTAAATATTTTTTTTTCCTTGTTTTTAGGAGATTTTGATCAGAAAGATGATGACGATCAGTTAATTAAAGTGCCAAATAATGAAGTTAATAATGTTAATAACGAGTCATTTGATGAAGAAGACGATGAGGAGGAGTTGGATGAAGATTTGTCATTGAGTCAAGAAATTGATGAAATTGAGCCAGATTTTACTGAAAAAGCAGACAGTGCTGCCTGTCCTGATAAAGGAACATGTGGCTACCATGTTTTCTCCCAGCCTCGTTGCTTCCAAGGAGCCCGGGTATGTTTAAATATATAAATATCTAGCAAATAGGTAAATTCTATGCTGACTGAAAGTGCTAGCAGAGTAACTCCTTTATTGCATTATATCAAATGGTTAGATCAATATCTACTTTAGTCTTGTAATGGCATAAGTAATTTGTATTTCATGTATAAAAAAATATATGTATATAATTACCTATATAAAAAAAAATTATAAAATTCTAAATCTATAATCATGACATTGGCATGTGTTGCCTTAAGAGCATATTCTCATCCTCCATGAGGTGCATTTCGCTTTGTTTCCATTTTTTCTCATTATTTATATCTCATGACCATGTCAGTCAATCCTATGATTTTCATTCTCCCGTGACTTTTTTCTTGGTATTGCAATTTCAACATTGAGGAGTGTAGATGCTGTCTTTAGAAGACATGGAAAGCTAGACAGTGTGAGTTTGTGTTACCAGTGTGAGACATGTAATGACCAACAGTCTGCTCTCATGGTCTACATGACTCACACTGGTAACTCCCCCTTTCATTTACAAAAAGATCTGGAGGCAGATTCTCAGGGAGATGTATTATTCCAGTCCATGCATCGTAACAGGTCATTTACTATACATATAAGAAATTGTGAAATTTTCTGGAATAATACATAGGAACGGAGATATAATTTCAATTTTCATGCCACTGAACGCAATAGTCATACCAAACAAAAAATGTATACGGTAATCAACATTTACCATATACCTGCATTATATCACCATCAGTTTTAAAATGTCCATATATTTTGTTAGGAAAGTAGAAAGCCTAAACTACAATAGCAAGTTTTCAATTCAATTGACAAAATCATTTTTTTAGGGACCCCTTCACTTTTAAAGTGATTTAAAAAAAATCCACCTTGTCAAAAATTGCACAATACTGTAAATGTACGTTGCTGGGAAGCTAAAGCAATATGCGCAAAACGCCAGCAGTATTGCTGTAGATTTGCAATATTGGACTAATAAAATAGATATGCATAAATTATTATGTCCCTTTCTTTAATTGCTTCACGATATCCACCGTACATGTGCGGCACATGTCAAAAGTGGGTTTATGGGGCGGGTTCATGGCGAGAGCTCAATCCATACCTGGCAGGTAATGGCTGTGTATTACAGCCAGGACCCCTAACAATTGCTGGTGGAGTTAACAGGCGAGCCTGCATTAAAGGGACAGATATGACCTAGGATGTATAGGCATATCCTAGGTTGTAAAGGGGTTAAAAATAAAGATAATAATAGAGTGTGCTGCCGTGTATGAGGAAACAAAAAATCAGACACACACAGTTTATGCTCATCCACGGCTCTGTAGTGCCCCACGGGGCACGTGGATAACCTACTTTTTGCCAGACCCTTGTGGGTCAAGTCAAGCAATGTCACGGGTGGCCTTGCTTGGTTCCATTGTACCAAAGCGTACAGTAAATGGTGGGGAAAGTGAGGCATTAAAGGGACAGATATGAACTAGGATGTATAGGCATATCCTAGGTAGTAAAGGGGTTAAAAATAAAGATAATAGAGTGTGCTGCCGTGTATGAGGAAACAAAAAATCAGACACACACAGTTTATGCTCATCCACGGCTCTGTAGTGCCCCACGGGGCACGTGGATAACCTACTTTTTGCCGGACCCTTGTGGGTCAAGTCAGGCAATGTCACGGGTGGCCTTGCTTGGTTCCATTGTCCCAAAGTCTACAGTAAATGGTGGGGAAAGCGAGGTGTTTGGTAAAGTTTGTCGTGACGCCACCTGTGGTGTAGGGCCAGGGAGTAGCCGACGCTGCAGAATGCCTCGCTGGGGCAGGTGTTATGGCAGCCGGGATGGTGTCACTCCCAACAGGCTGAGCGGGCCCCGGGTGGATGATGGGGGAAAGGCAGTCCCCTGGGAGCGCCGGAGCGCGGGGCGACGGTGTTGCTAATCACAGTCTGAGTTGGCAACTGCGGTTCCAGGTTCTTTTACTCACTGGTTTAAAACTGAACCAAGGTGCCGGTCTCTGCCATCATGGACTCCGGTCAATCCCAAGCAAGTAAGGGGGCCACCACCAGTGTTTGAAGAGAAAGAGAGAGAGAATGTCCTTTTCCTAGGATGACCCCCTCAGCAGTAAGGTACCTGGGCTGAGCTCCCGCTCCAAGCCCCAGGCCTAGTAAAGTTCAAGATGTCCAGAGGTGTCTTGTCAGAACTATGGTCCCGACTCGTCTGTTTGTATCTGAGTGTGTTGCGCCTACTTCTACCTACTTCTACCCCCAAGTGGAACCCGCCCCCAGGTGGCCAGCTTCAGTGACCGGGGAAGTCCCATGCATCGTGTTGACCACACCCCTGCTTACCCTGAGCCATCCCACCCTGTGTGAAGGCTCCTAAGCTGTATGTAAAATGAGAATGTGGAACACCGATGGATACCACACCTTAATTGAGGTGTAGTACCCTGTGGCGACCCCAGAGCCTCAGGGGCACCACAGCTCCAATGCTTTTTCACTTAGAAAACAGAAGCTTTAAAAAAAAACACTCAGCACATTTATGTGATTGGATCCTTCTGCACTCAGCAGTGGTTGAATCCTCTCACTGATATCCTTCTTGTGCACTCAGCAGTGATTAGATCTTCTCCCTGATGTCCTTCTTCTGTACTCAGCAATGATTGGATCCTCTCGCTGACATTCTTCTTGTACATTTAGTATTGATTGGATCTTTTTGATGACATCCTTCTGCACTCAGCAGTGATTTTATCCTCTCGTTGACATCCTTCTTCTGCATTGAGCAGTGATTGGATCCTCTTGATGACATCCCTCTTGTGCACTTGGCAGTGAACAGATCCTATCGCTGACTACCTTCTTGTGTGCTCAGCAGTAATTGCGCACTGTCGCTGACATGCTTCATGTGCGCTCAGTGGTGATTGAACCCATTCGCTAATGTCCTTTTTGTTTTTTGTACACTCTGCGGTGATTGAATCCTCTCTCTGACTCCCTACTTTTGCGCTTATCAGTGATTGGATCCTTTTACTGACGTCCTTTTTGTTTGCTGAGTGGGAATTAGATCCTTTTGCTGAAAATCTCTTTCCAGTGAGGTCATGTTTGTACTATGCATGTCTGTCTCTCTAGCACATATGCTGTACAAACAAAATTTTAAAAATTCACAAATGGTGCTTTTTTTCTGCAGGACACTACAGGCTGCAGAGAACGCACCTGCTTTTTGTGGACAGTTTGTGAATTTACAGATGGTTGACAACCCAGGTGGGGTCCCCAAATTCTCTGCAGCCTTCTTCACTATGAAAGTGTAAATAAACAAATTGGACAAATCCCTATGAAAGGAAAAAAACCCAGTTCTTTCTGGATGTAGCATTTATTGGTCAGTAGGTATCACTGGGTAATTGATGCACTCACCTCGCAGTATAGTAGTCAAACATAGAACAATCTGGCCAGCTTCAGCTGAACTGATCCACTGAATAAGAAACCTTCCAAAGGATCTGAACAGAAACAGAATGCAATGTAAAAGGTCGGTGTGCACTCACACTAGCTAATAGATTGGCAAAATGAAAAAACGGATCTACTTGAGATCCTACTGTTTTTAATTGATTACATTAAAACTGGAACTTGTACAACGCATTTCGACAGTACATGCCATTGGATGTAAGTGCTCTATATTCAGATATAGAGCATACCAAGGGGCTTGAGACGATCCAGTACTATCTGTCAGAATATACTACTATGCCCATAGAACAGATAGATTTAGGGATTTAGATTTCATTTTAACCCCTTCAGCCCCCGGGCAATTTCCGTTTTTGCGTTTTTGTTTTTTGCTCCTTTTCTTCCGAGAGCCGTAACTTTTTTATTATTCCGTCAATCTTGCCATATGAGGGCTTGTTTTTTTGCGGGACAAGTTGTACTTTTAAATGAAATCATGAGTTTTACCATATGGTGTACTGGAAAACGGCAAAAAAATTCCAAGTGCGGAAAAATTGCAAAAAAAGTGGGATCGACAATAGTTTTTGGGATATTTTATTCACCGTGTTCACTATATGATAAAACTGATGTATCTATGTGATGCCTCAGGTCGGTGCGAGTTTGTAGACACCAAACATGTATAGGTTTACTTGTATCTAAGGGGTTAAAAAAAATTCACAAGTTTGTCCAATAAGAGTGGCGCACGTTTTGCGCCATTTTCCGAAACACGTAGCGTTCTTATTTTTTTGGATCTATGGCTCAGTGATGGCTTATTTTTTGCGACTCGAGCTGACGTTTATAATGGTACCATTTTTGCGCAGATGCTACGTTTTGATCGCTTGTTATTGCATTTTGCGTAAAACGTGCGGCGACCAAAAAACGTAATTTTGGCGTTTGGAATTTTTTTGCCACTACGCCGTTTACCAATCAGATTAATTGATTTTATATTTTGATAGATCGGGCATTTCTGAACGCGGCGATACCAAATATGTGTATATTTATTTATTTTTTAACCCTTTAATTTTCAATGGGGGGAAAGGGGGGTGATTTGAACTTTTAGTTTTTTTTTTTATTTTTTAAAACTTTTTTTTATTTTACTAGTCCCCCTAGGGGGCTATAGCAATCAGCAATCCGATCGCTGATTGCTATCTGCTGATCACAGCAATACAGCTGTAAACAGCAGATTCAGTCACTTTGGTTTTCCCTCTGCTCACTGGCCATAAGTCAAAGAGAAACCAAGGGAAAAAAAATGGTGAAAACATACCCTGCTGTAACTAAATAAAAGCATAGTGCATATAAACATAGGGTACTTAGTAAACACTGTTTTTTGATCAAAAAAAGCATAAAGCTATCCCACCAACGCCCTTTTTTCCCTTGGTTTCTCTTTGACTTATGGCCAGTGTGAACATGAGCTCACGGGCTCCATGTGTATCATCTCATACTCCAGCTCACTTTTTTGTTTTTATGTAGTTTTTTTGTATTCAGTACAAATAGGGTGTGGCCCCCTCCTCAGCGAGCTGGGCATTTCATTCTGTGCATCCCCTGACTGTGTGTCCTGTTGGGACCCGGTCACTCTCAGCCCTTAGCCACATTGAGGCCTATTTTAGACCCATGGTAAGGTTTTAATATTAGAGAGTGTAGGTACTATCCCAACTGGGTACACCTTGGCGTTGGTGGGATAGCTTTATGCTTTTTTTGATCAAAAAACAGTGTTTACTAAGTACCCTATGTTTATATGCACTATGCTTTTATTTAGTTACAGCAGGGTATGTTTTCACCATTTTTTTTTCCCTTGGTTTCTCTTTGACTTATGGCCAGTGTGAACATGAGCTCACGGGCTCCATGTGTATCATCTCATACTCCAGCTCACTTTTTTGTTTTTATGTAGTTTTTTTGTATTCAGTACAAACAGGGAGTGGCCCCCTTCTCAGCGAGCTGGGCATTTCATTCTGTGCATCCCCTGACTGTGTGTCCTGTTGGGACCCGGTCACTCTCAGCCCTTAGCCACATTGAGGCATATTTTAGACCCATGGTAAGGTTTTAATATTAGAGAGTGTAGGTACTATCCCAACTGGGTACACCTTGGCGTTGGTGGGATAGCTTTATGCTTTTTTTGATCAAATTTTGTGTTATAAGTATCATTACATACCTGACGCTGGCATGTACTGCCAAAATGTGTTGCATAAGTTCCAGTTTTAATGTAATCAATTAAAAACAGTAGGATCTCAGGTGGATCTGTGTTTTCATTTTCCCAATCTATTAGCCGGAGTGAGCGCTCAGTGACCTTTTCCTCTGCACTATGAAAGTGTGAGATCTTGTGATTTAAAGCTTTCTGATAACGCATCACTGCCACATCATTTAATAAGTGGTTATTGAATGGTAATATTATTCGAGAGATTGCTGTTCGGGAATTGCTTAGTAGAGGATGTGATATTGATGGGTTAATGGGTTTAACAGCGATTAAGTCCATGGAGGTTTATAGGATCTGCTATGCATGCCGAGACCCAACAACCTAGAATCTCAGGCCCAACTTTTGTTAGAAAGTCTGTTTTTTTTAGGGGGTATTAGGGATACTTTTGGCCACACTTGCTAATAGATGATACTTTGGGAGGAAATGAGGGGTGCTTCTTCAAATCCGAATGTAGCTTACGAAGAGGTGGAGAATGGGTGCTGTGCTTGGTACACGGCGCTGTGCTGGCTGCAGTGGGGCTTTTTGTTGCACAGCACAGCTTCTAGCTTTCCAGTTGCAGAAGAATATTCACAGAGCAGATTATGTGTGATAACAAACTCTTTACTTCTGGAAGAACATAAGGTAATGATAAGCACAGTCATACAGCATTGTATCAGGATATGAAACCAAAAAGAAAACAAAAGACTTTTTACAATACAGTGAGTAAGGGTACCTTCACACTTAGCGATGCAGCAGCGATCCGACCAGCGATCTGACCTGGTCAGGATCGCTGCTGCATCGCTACATGGTCGCTGGTGAGCTGTCAAACAGGCAGATCTCACCAGCGACCAGTGAACAGCCCCCAGCCAGCAGCGACGTGCAAGCGACGCTGCGCTTGCACGGAGCCGCCGTCTGGAAGCTGCGGAGACTGGTAACTAAGGTAAACATCGGGTATGGTTACCCGATGTTTACATTAGTTACCAGTGTGAGCAGGGAGCAGGGAGCCGCGCACACTGAGCGCTGGCTCCTTGCTCTCCTAGCTACAGTACACATCGGGTTAATTAACCCGATGTGTAATGCAGCTACATGTGCAGAGAGCAGGGAGCCGCGCACACTGCTTAGCGCTGGCTCCTTGCTCTCCTAGCTGCTGTACACATCGGGTTAATTAACCCGATGTGTACAGCAGCTACATGTGCAGAGAGCCGGAGCCGGCACTGGCAGCGTGAGAGCTGCAGAGGCTGGTAACTAAGGTAAATATCGGGTAACCACCTTGGTTACCCGATGTTTATCTTGGATACAGCTTACCTCAGCTGTCAGACGCCGGCTTCTGCTCCCTGCTCGCTTCATTTGTCGCTCTCTCGCTGTCACACACAGCGATCTGTGTGTCACAGCAGGAGAGCGGCTTTGAAGAAAACGAACCAGGGCTGTGTGTAACGAGCAGCGATCTCGCAGCAGGGGCCAGATCGCTGCTCATTGTCACACACAGCGAGATCGCTAATGAGGTCACTGCTGCGTCACAAAAAGCGTGACTCAGCAGCGATCTCGGCAGCGAGCTCGCTGTGTGTGAAGCACCCCCAAGGAACTAACATTGCTATCTACTGTTAGATCAGCATAAAGTCCTCCTTCACACAGATAAAGAAGTCCTTCAACTGTTGTATATACCAACATTTTTTTACCCTTTTTATCTCTAAATTTGGGTTGCATCTTTTAATCCGGTGCATCTTATAAAAGGAAAAATAAGGTATATAAGCAGAGTTCAGTCCACTATGGGAACTAAAAAAGCATGTGGAAACAAAATTATAAAAGAGAAAAGGTAAAATCACCCCCTTTTTCAATTCCAAAATGATAAAATATAAATAAATTAGTTTCATAGTTTTTTTAAGGTTGAAGGGAGACTCTAAGTCCATCTAGTTCACCCCGTAGCCTAACATGTTGATCCAGAGGAAGGCAAAAAAAAACCCCATTGTGGCAAACAAGCTCCAATGGGGAAAAAAATTCCTTCCTTCGTCCACATCCAGCAATCAGACTAGTTCCCTGGATCAATACCCTGTCATAAAATCTAATATACATAACTGGTAATATTACATTTTTCAAGAAAGGCGTCCAGGCGCTGCTTAAATGTTAGTAGTGAATCACTCATTACAACATCATTCGGCAGAGAGTTCCATAGTCTCACTGCTCGTACAGTAAAGAATCCTCGTCTGTGGTTATGATTAAACCTTCTTTCCTCAAGACGTAGCGGATGCCCCCGTGTTCCAGTCGCAGGCCTAGGTGTAAAGAGATCTTTGGAAAGGTCTCTGTACTGTCCCGTCATATGTTTATACATTGTGATTAGATCCCCCTAAGCCTTTGTTTTTCCAAACTAAATAACCCCCAAGTTTAATAACCTGTCTAGGTATTGCAGCCCACCCAGTCCTCTAATAATCTTGGTCGCTCTTCTATCTACCTGTAAGATTATGCTATTTATAACCTTCTATACTTTTGCTATCAAGAAAAGCATCCATTCCTCTCTTAAATTCATTCAGTGAGTTGGGCATCACCACTTCCCCAGGAAGAGAGTTCCAGAGCCTCACTGCTCTTACCGTGAAGAACCCTCTTCTATGCTGATGTAGGAATATTCTTTCCTCCAATCGAAGAGAATGCCCCCTTGTTCTTGTCATAGTCCTTGGTACAAATATATAAGTAAATGGTATTAAAAATTGCGTAGTTAGTGTTGTGTCCATAAAACGCATACCTTTCAAACTATAGCATTAATCAACAAGATTAAGAAAAAAATATCTAATTATATCTATATCAACATTATCATTTTCCTTCTTATATTTCTCTTTCATAGAGAACCTGTCGTCATCGTAGAGGAAACTTGAGCACCCTTCATAGCAGTCAAGCAAACAGTTATCTGCAATGTTTCCTTAAGAGAAGTGTTAGAAATTCTAGCTTTGTTTGGATTGGTGTTTGGAAAAATAAATCGGTAAGTGCAATATAATTTTCTATATTTACAGCATTTCCTAATGAGACGCCACAGAAACAATTAATAGAGGGGGACATTGTAGGGCTTGAAAGTGCCATCACGCCTCTCCTGGGGCAGGACTGTCTGACACTTGTTACCCCTTCTTCACCACATACCTATTAGAGAATAGAAGGCTTCTGCATATTAATACACATATTAAAGGGGAATAGACTAGTCTGAGCCTAAACTTCATTCTTATGGGGCCTAGATGATTTATACAGGCTGCTTTAGGCGTCATTCACACATCAGTACTTTTGATCAGTGTTTCATAAGTATCTGTATGCAAAAGCCAGCATTGTCTCCAGAACACAGAACAGGTGTCTACTAGGGCTGAGCGGACCCAGACTGTTGTAGTCCGGATCCGCGTGGTTTCAAAGATGACCGGGTGCCAATACAGATTCGGCACTGGGGAAATTAAAGGAAAAATATACATAATAAAAAAAAAAGAATTAAGCATTTCATACTTAGACTTCCCATGGCAGTGTCATGGCAGCAAACTGCTTCCGGGTCGCACATTCACTTCCTGTACTGCACATAAGGCTCATTGCATACACACAGCCTTCTGTGCTTTCCACGTCAACTGCCCGTCCTGTCATCTGTGATTGGTTGCAGTCAGACGCGCCCCCAGCCTGTGACAGTGTCTGCCTGTCTTCATTGCTCATCGTGGCTCATTCATTGTCTGCGCTCATTGCCGGCAGTCTTGTTCTATGGCCTCTCGCTGTGAGATGTAGCAGAGCTGGAAGCAGTGTGGGATCTCATGTGGATTACGCCGGACCTGGAGGGGTGTTTGCGGTTAATAAAGTGGTGAAAGAGGGTGTGTGTTTGTATTTAATTCCAAATAAAGGATTTTTTTCTTTGTGTTTGTACTTATTTAATGTCACTTACAGGTTGTGATGCAGGTATCTCATAGACACCTGTGCCATCACTAACCTAGGGTTTAGTAGCAGCTGTGCGCTGTTATTAACCCCCTCATTACCCCGATTGCCACCACACCAGGGCAATCGAGTAGATTGTCACATCTAATGGATCCGGCAATACTGGGCGGCTGTGGGCTGAGAATACCAGCCCCCAGCTGGCTTTATCTTGGCTGGGTATCAAAATTGGGGGGGACCGTTTTGTTTAAAATTATGTATTTAAATAATAATAATAATAATAATAATAATAATAATAATAAAGCCGCATGCAGTTTTTCTTAGGTCGGAATCACACTTGCGAGGTACTCTCGTCGCATCACCCGGCACAGCCGCACACTCTTCTAACAAGGGTGGTTAGGCTGTTGTGTTTCTATGTACATGCACGCTCATGTTAAGAGAGCGGTAGGCTGTGCCTGGTGATGTCATGCCAGACATGCACGAGTCTCACATTGCATCACCCAACACCACCGGACACTCTTCTGACAGGAGCGGGTCGGCATGTGTTTCTATGTACCTTCACACTCCTGTCAGGAGAGTGTGCAGCTGCCGGGTGATGTGATGCGAGTTTCTCGCACGTGTGACTCCAGTCTTATTTTGATACACAGCACAGATAAAGTCCAATAGCTGGGGGCTGCAGCTATGAGCTTTATCTGTGTTGGCATCAGAATATGGGGGACTCTGCACTGATTATTTTATTTATTAATTTATTTTTATACCACCATACTGACCTGCAGACACTTGCATTGCTTTCACTGCCCACCAGCCGTCTGGAGCCTGTGATTGGTTGCAGTCAGTTGATATGCTGACACTCAGGGTGGGGGCGCGTCTAACTGCAACCAATTACATGTGCTGGTGAGCGGGCAAAGCTGTGAATATTCAATTGTCAGCTTCGGAAGGGAAAGTGTGGCGCCCCTGCGGCTGCAAGCACCACAGGGGTTCTGCACCTCACTTAAGGTTGGCTATTCATCTCGGATACGGAGGAGGTTGTCGCTGGTAACAACCACAAACACACTCATCCAACACATAAACACGGAAGCTCTTCCACCCGCTAGTGTAAGTGCTGGGGTGGCCATCACGAGGTATGGGACCTCTTGCCCACTAGTTCAGGAACCCGAACGCACCAATAGGGGAGTTAGGAGCCATTACTCACATCACATCCCAATTCAATCAAGGATTCCAGCAGGTGCAGCAAGCACTGGGAGGACTTGGGAACAAGCAAGCAAAGACAAGGACAGTTTGGGTCCTGTGGTCTGGAGCTGGAGGCTCGACCCGGGTTATTAGGAAAAAAGGGGGATCCCAGGGTTTGCGCTGAGTGCAGAAGTTACCAATGACCAGTTCCATGGCCCAGGAGCTGGGGTGGAGGGAAATCATCGAAAGGCGACGCACCAACCTCGACCTCCGAAGTATCCGGGATCGGCTGAAGCCCATCAGAGCGTAGCCCAGTGCTCCAACGGCAATGTGCTTCCCGTGAGTAAAGAACTTGAACTGCACCATCTGTGTTGTCTCATCAGTGCCGCCGCTCCCATCATTGCGCCCCTGCGCCATAGGCGAGTACCACCACGATCATCCTTCCTGGGGCATAGCTATGCCTGTGGAGAGCTGTATCATCTGAGCTGCATTGTCATGTGCCCCAGACTTCCCGCAGCGGTGGTTAACATTAGCCGCACACCACAGGTGGCGTCATGAACAACTATCCCCATCCCCATCTTTATTGACACTGCCGGGGTCACGAAACCAGGCAAAGCCACTGCGGCGACCCAGCAGAAGAACCGCGGCACAGTAATGATTAGCCCCCGACCCCATGGGCGCATCAAAAGTGTTACCCGGAAGCAGCTTGCTGACATGACACAGCCTCAGTGAGTACCCCATATCCCTTCCACCAACATTTTTAATCTCTGGATTCTGGTCCCCATAGACTTATATGGGTACCGGATTCCGGAGCGAATCAATTTTAAAAAATTTAGCAGGCACCTCCCAGTCCCGGATTTTTACGAGTTCGACCAGCTCTAGTGTCTACTTTCAATTTTTGTTTTTCCACTGATTTTGGCATACAATAATGATGTAATATATTGACCAAATACTGACATGTAAATGAGGCCTTAGTGAAATACAGGCCTTTTGCATTATAAACAGACGAATGTTATTGGGTCAGGCTGACAGATCAGGCAGTTGGGCATTGTCCTAACATTAGGAGTCTTCCATTTCTTTATATAGCCAGCTCCCCTCACTTCACAATGACCTTTGCACATGCTCATTAGATATTTTGATACATTGTAGCTACAGTATGCACATGTGTTATTTCCTGAAACAATAGGAAGTTAAAGTCTACAAAAGTTCCAGTGGCCAGGGTGAAAGTTGAAAAATGTATTTTTTATATTTTTAATACATTGATTGTAAAATAGTGGGTAGGAAGACCATTGCTCATATTATTTTAGGCCCTAAATGTCATAGCTAGATACAGTATAAGGAGGTAATCAAAGATTGTTTCATTTCTAGTGTCGCCCATACCGCACTATTGATGGAAGTAAATGGAATTATGCCAATTGGGGTTGTAACCAGCGCAAAGCCCGTGGACGTTGGTGTGTTGCCATGTGTACAAGATGTAAGTACAACAAAAGATTATCATGTCCACCTTTTTATTATATTTGTGCCCACCCTTATCCATTCTTCAAGAGGTTTTCCAGTTATTTCTTTTTCATCCTCATTGTCTTCTATTAGGTTAAATAAAATTCTGCTACTTCTAATCCTCCCGACATCCCGTGCTGCCTCTCCACCGCTGAAAGGCTGCAGTAGTGATGTCACAACTACCGAGAAAAAAAACACTGCAGCCGATCACTGTTCCCAGCAACTCTGCTGTTGTACACTGTAGGAGCCTAGTGATTGTTGGCAGTGGTTATGTTCATTGTAGCTGTTAGATGGGCGGTGGGGTGGGGTAGTAGTCATGACAGATGCTGGCAGTTTGCTGCAGTGCATCTCTGGGACAGTTCTCTGCACTGCGCCCGCCCCTTTAGTACAGGGGAAGGGTTGCTGGGACTTGTGGTGTGGGACACTCACTTGTAGGCCGGAGGCCAGGACTTTTTCTTGTTTCTTCTGGGCCACTTCCCAGCTGCCATCTGCAGCAGGCCCCAGTGTCCCCAAACACCACACACAGACACTGGTCTTCTTTAAAACTAACAAATGTTTTTTTCTGTTAACATCTCGCTAGTGTCGGGCCACATTGATTTTTAGTTACAAGGGATATCATCTTCGGACATACGCTTCAGCTTTCCTCATTGGTCGTTGCCATTAGCGATTGGAGCCACTCTTAACTCATGCATTTTGCCGGCTGACCGCTTCCCTGCTACTCAGCCTCCTGTTGGGTCCCTAAGCTACTCTGCCTCCCCTTCAGCGTTACTATCCACGGCAGATTCAACCGTCTTTCCAGTCAGTCAGGACCTACTCTTCTGTCAAGAGCCCACTGACCTTTCACTGACTGAGGGGATTCGTTAGGTCTCTGCCAGGGAATGGCCACCACCCAGCCACACTGCGTGTCCAGCACCTGGATTTGACCCACAAGGTCACACCAAATGAAAGTTATAGGGAAACTGCAATGTAAATGTTTGTAACTATTTTATGGTATTCTTGTGTTAATGTAATGCATTCTCCTGTGTAATACGGTCGGCTGCCACCAGGTGTCATGGGTCCCGGATTCCTTAGTGCGATGGGATGGGTAGGGAGTGACATCGCAGCAGGGTTTAAGTGAGAGGGTGGCTCGCGAGCACAGGAAGAGATGAAGAAAGGCAGCTTCCTGTTTCATTCAGTTAGTGAGATGCAGAGTTAGTGAGATGCAGAGCCAGTGAGCAGAAAAAGCAAGAAAGGACCTCCAGGGTCAGAACATGGCAGAGTGGAGTGCATAGGGTGGAGGTGACAGCAATAGAGAAAAAGACATAAAGAGAAAGAAGAGAGAGAAGCAAAAATATTGCAAGGGGGTTCGACTGCAGCGGAGTGTAAGTCCAGTGAGTCATGGAGACGTAAAAGGAGAAGTTGGCGCACTCCTATCTTAGGCTGGCATCTGCTAGTATGTCAGGGAAGGTAGTCGTGGTGGGAGGGCATCAGGAGAGTCCGTTCGTCTAGTGTGCCAAGCCGCACGATCCGCCTCCTTACAGCCATCCCTGCAGAGCCGAGCTGGGTACAGAAGCTGATGTGTTTGAAAGATGATGATGATAATGTCTCCGTGCTGAGAAAATGGAAAATGGCTGTTAAGCATCTGTTCAGTAAAGTGGTTAAAGTTCTACCCAGTGGTCGTCTCTTTACTGAACGCACGGGGCACGAAGCCCATGGAAGTGAACAGGAGCCGGAGAAGCCGTCTACTGAAGATACAGAAGTGGATTAGTCAGCAGGTACCACTTCCACACCACCTATCACGCACACCACTCTGCCCCCCATATCTGTACTGTGCCAAGGTGGGTTGGGGTCGACAACCCTTGCCCACGACTGCCCCTCTCTGGCACTTTACAACAGTACCAGCATTGTGCGTGAGATATTAGGAAACAACATGTGCACTCTGCGAATAATATCTGCCGCACAAAGGGTGAAATGAATGGCTTGGCCTCACCATATTCGTAGATGCAGCTGTATTTACTGTCTAATCTGGGAACGTTTCTGAAGGAGTGGTCACACATTCTGAAGATTTCTCTGTATCTTATCTGCCGCCAAACTCACATATATACATGCATATTTTACGCCTGATTAAGTTGTGCATGTACTGCCGATTAAACTTTTTGGATTACAACTGGTGCTATCTGCGATGTATACTGCACAGAAATTTTTTGCAAAGTATAGACGAAATCTCCTTTACTCAGCTTAGACTTTATTATGATAAGGATTTGTGTGCAATGTGTGAACATACCCTAATGCTTATATCTATCTTTCAGCCGGAAAGTGGTACTCCTTCAGATGCAAGAAACGGCTTCCATTTGTCTGCACTTACTGAGAATGAACCCAGCTCACCAGCTTTATGCACCAGCTCTGAATGTTTGCGACAGCGAAGACGTATAAAGTGGTTTACCATCTTTGAGTCTTGGCTTAGTAGTAGAGTCATGGACTACAAAATCTCCTTGCCTCCCCAATTGCCCCATAAGCATGCGCTGTTCATGTTCTGACCTTTTTGTTATGTGGCTTATATTAAAGGTATAATACATTTTCATGCAACTGGATGTGGTATAATTCTTTATTATTGAAAAACGCTATGTTTACATAGTGTTTTTGCAGCGTTTTTTTTTTATCTTTTTTTGCAGCTCTTTTATGCAAATTAAAACCTGCTTTTTACAGTACCAGCAAAATATATGAGCCTTCAGAAATCAAATACACAGGCTTATTTTCATTTTTCCTGAAAAATTTGAGAGCTGCAGAGTTGTTAAAATCCGCAGTACGGTATGTCATTTCTTTTCAGTATTTTATCACCAACAGTAAGCAATGGAAAAAAAGAAAGAACGCTGCAAAAAAATGCAGCAACCGTTTTGAAAACAATGCAGTAGAAATGCTGCATGTGACCATTGCCGAATATTCATGGCTGACTGCAGACTATTTTGTACAATATGGGGACACCATGACACCAGACTGTTAGCCATTAATAGTGGAACCTGTTGTCCCAGCTAACAGCATTTTTCATCAGCCTCCTGTCCTGACTAGAGTGAGCAGATCGATCTATGGAGGATTGAGATCAGATCAAACTGCCTGAAATTTCCATTTCCAGGCAAATTCTCTTCAATAAGGTGTCACTGGACACTCAGAAACCCCCATCCTCTAACAACCCTGATGGAACTCTCTTATCAGGTGATCCACTTGAAGATCCTCTGAATTGACCCAGGAATTATCTTCAGGAAATAACCCTTGCATTGGACTTGCAAATGGTGCCTGCCATGCTTGGATATGAGAACTTGCTCCACCTCATAGTCCCGATCTTCATCCAGATCTTCCTTAAGAATGTCACAAGTCCAAGGCCTCCATTCAAATCTCTATAAAATTGAAGAATAGAACGAGTTGTTGTTTTTCCAAGCTAAAGGAAGTTGAAGCCCATCACTGGATTCAAATCTTCAGTGATCTTGTAAGAACGTCCAAATTTGGGATCAAATTTCCTATAAGCCACTTTAAGATGTACATTTTTTGAGGACAATAGCAGAAACTTTCCTACCCTAAAAACAGGAGCCTTTCTGCATTTGCAGTTTGCTCCCTTTTTAGCCCAATCACTAGTCGCCAAAAGACTCCTTTCAACCTCCCTCCAGGCTCTTATCGGGAAGAAAATTTGTCCACCTCTGGCATAGAGGAATGCAACCCAGAAAAATTCTCAAACACCATATGAAGTAACAAAAAAAAGGTGAAGTCCCGGTATCCATAGAGGTACAGTTATTTAACCCATTCACCCCCGAGCCCATTTTCACCTTAACGTCGAGGCCATTTATTGTAATTCTGACCAGTGTTACTTTGACATGGTATAACTCTGTAACGCTTGAATGTATTTCAGTGATTCTGAGACTGGTTTTTTGTCACATATTGAACTTTATGATAGTTGTAAGATTAGGTCGATAGCTTTTGCATTTGTTTCACAATTTTCAAACTTTGAATGTTTATGCTCTTAAACCAGAGAGTTACATCACACAAAATAGTTAATAAATAGTATTTCCAACATTTCTTCTTTACATCAGCACAATTTTTGAAACATCATTTTTTTGTTAGAAAGTTAGAAGGGTTCAAAGTACACCAGCAATTTCTCATTTTTCCAACAAAATTTACAAAACCATTTTATGTAGAGACCACATCCCATTTGAAGTGACTCTGAGAAGCTTAAGTGACAGAAAATACTCAAAAGTGACACCATTCTAAAAACTTCACTCCTCACACTGCTCAAAATCATATACCAGAAGTATATTAACCTTGTAGGTGCTTCACAAGAACTAAAAGAATGTGGAAGGAAAAAATGAAAATTTTACTTTTTCCCACAAAAAATGTTAACTTAGCCATAAAATGTTGCATTTTCACAAGGGTAACAAGAGAAAATGCACATATAGTTTGTTGTGCAATTTCTCCTAAGCATGCCAATACCTCACATGTGGTGGAAATCAATTGTTTGGGTGCACAGCAGGGCTCAGAAGTGAAGGAGCATCATTTGAATTTTTAAATGCAAAATTAGCTGAAATCATTAGCGGATGCCATGTCGCGTTTGAAGAGCCCCAGTGGTGCCTAAATAGTGGCACTCCCCCACAAGTGACTCCATTTTGGAAACTAGAACCTTAAAGGAATTTATTATATGTTTGGTGAACACTTTCAACAACCATGTGCTTAACAGAATTTTATAACGTTGAGCCGTGAAAATAAAAAAAACCACATTTTTACAACAAGATTATTACTTCTACCAGATAGCTTTTTTTCACAAGGGTAACAGGAGAGAATGCACCATACAATTATGTGGTGGAATTCAACTGTTTGGGCACACAGCAACGCTCGAAATAGAAGGAGCTTCATTTCACTTTTTGAACTCTAAAATAGCTGCAATTGCTAGCTGACGTCATGTCATGTTTGAGAGCCCTTGATTTGCCTAAACAGTAGAGCTCCCCAACAAATTACCCTATTTTGGAAACTAGACCCCTCAAGAAATTTATTTAGATGTTTGATGAAAACCTTGAATCCCCAGATGCTTCACAGAATTTTATAATGTTGAGCCGTGAAAAAAAAAACAAAACAAAACACCACAAAATTGTTACTTCAACCAGGTAGCTTTTTTTTTTTTTTTTTTACAATGGTAACAGGAAAAAATGCACCATAACATTCATTGTGCAATTTCTCCTGAGTACTCTGATACCTCATATGTGGTTAAAAACTACTTTTGAGACACAGTATAAAGTTAAGAAGGGAAGGAGCTTCAGTGAGATGGAGCTAAAAAAAGCACAATCTGGGGTTTTAGCCAAGAAAGATGATAAAAACAAATGTTGGAAATGCTCACCTTGGCAGGTTGTGTGAATCACAATCAACTAGAAATGACCAAAATGTCGGCTGCAGCTTACACTACCGTGTTTCCCCGAAAGTAGGACCCCCCCGAAAGTAAGGCAGGGTGGGGGTTTCGGGGGGGTCCGCCAATGTAGGGCACCCCCCGATTGTAAGGCAGGGTAGCGGGGGGGCCGGGGAATGTAAGGCCGCATATGGGTGGGGGTCCCTGGGGAAAGTACAGGAACTTACCGCTCCCGCTGTTCCCTCGCTCCATCCAGGCCTTCTCCAGTCTCGTGCCACCCGTGGTCCGCCTCCGGTGAATGGCCCCCGCAAGGCTGCCTGCTGGCCATCAGCTCGAGCTGTGATTGGCCAGTCAGCCGGCTCGCAGCTGATTGGCCCTCAGCTCGAGCTGTGATTGGCCGGTCAGCCGGCTCGCAGCTGATTGGCCCTCAGCTCGAGCTGCGATTGGCCGGTCAGCCGGCTCGCAGCTGATTGGCCCTCAGCTCGAGCTGCGATTGGCCAGTCAGCCGGCTCGCAGCTGATTGGCCGAAATCAGCCGCGACGTCACCGCCTGCAGGCTCGCTCCGATTTCGGTAAGTTCCGAAACTCTGTGTGTGTGTGTGTACGTACGGTATGTGTATGGGTGCCGTATGGGGCTGTGTGTGTGTGTGTACGTACGGTATGTGTATGGGGCTGTGTGTGTGTGTGTGTGTGTGTGTGTGTGTGTGTGTACGTGTACGTACGGTATGTGTATGGGTGCCGTATGGGGCTGTATGTGTCAGTGTACGGTACCGGTACGATATGTGTGTGGGTGCCGTGTGGGGCTGTACCGGTACCGTATGTGTCAGTGTGTGTGGTGGCAGAGTGGGGGGCAGAACCACTGTATGGGGAGGCTGCAGGGGGGAGGATGGGGTGGATGCCGGATCTCAAACAATGGGGAGGCTGCAGGGGGGAGGAAGGGGTGGATGCCAGATCTCAAACAATGGGGAGGCTGCAGGGGGGAGGAAGGGGTGGATGCCGGATCTCAAACAATGGGGAGGCTGCAGGGGGGAGGATTGTCATTTTTTTTCCAATGTAAGGCCTCCCCCGAAAGTAAGGCAGGGTGGGACTTTTGGGGGTAAAATTAATGTAAGACAGGGCCTTACTTTCGGGGAAACACGGTAGGAAAAAAAGAATGGGTATGATAGCCACGCTGCTGTATTCAGAGAAACATCCAGGAGTAGGTCAATAGTGATTTATTTCTATGCGTTTCAGAGAGAACCCTCTCCTTCCTCAGGAAAATCACACATCACATCTCTCTGAAACACATAGAAATAAATCACTATTGACCTACTCCTGGATGTTTCTCTCACTACGGCAGCGCGGCAATCATACTTAGTGTTTGAAGTAGGGAAGGAGCACCATATTTGAGATCAGATTTAGTTTTAATGGTTTGAGGGTGCCATGTAACATTGGCAACACCTGTGATGTGCCTAAACAGTGGAGCTCCCCCACAAGTGACCCCATTTTGAAATCTAGACCCCTCAAGGAATTTATCTAGGTGTTTGATAATCACCTGGAACCCCAAGGTGCTTCACAGAATTTTATAATAATGAGCCGTGGAAATGAAAAAATACATTTTTAACCTAAAAAATGTTTCTTTAACCCCACATTTTTCAAATTCACTAGGGTAACAGGAGATAATGCACCATACAATTTGTTGTGCAATTTTTCCTGGGTACAATAATACCCCATATGTGGTCCAAAATTACTTTTTAAGGCACAGTACAAAGTGAAGAAGGAAAGTGGTGCAGATTTTGTTGGAATGGTTTGTAGGTGTCATGTCACATTGGCAGAGCCACTGCTGTGCCAGAACAGTAGAACCCCCACAAGTGACCCCATTTTACAAACTGCACCAACCAATGAATTCATCCAGTGATGCAGTGAGTATATTGACACTATAGGTGTGTCACACAAGTTTATAGTATTGGGTGATGAACAAAAAATAATTATATTTTTACCACTAACATGTTGTTTTAAAGCCAGATTTGCAATTTTCACAAGGGAAATAGGTAGATAAAAAGCCCCATAATGTGATACACAATTTCTCCTGAACATGGCAATTCCCCATATGTGACTGTACAGTATTGTTTGTCCACACCACAGGGTTCGGGAGGGAATGAGCGCCAATTGATTTTTGGAGCATATGTTTTTCTAGAATAGTTGTCGGTCTCCATTTGCAGAGCCCTTAACCCCTTAACGACCGCGGGCCGTAAAATTACGTCCTAAATGACATAATCTTACTGCCCGCGGTCCTCCGGCGGCAGCATGCCGCGATCGGCACACATCTCAGCTGATTTTCACAGCTGAGATGTGTGCCTGCTAGGCACGAGCAGAATCGTTATCTGCTCGTGCCGATTAACCCCTTATATGGCGCTGTCAATACATGACAGCGCCATTATAAGCGCGATCGCGGTAAAGTTTTACTTACCGCCGAAACCGGAAGTCACGTGACGCGATCACGTGACTCCCGATAGTTGTCATGGTAGTACAGGGTCATGTGATGACTCCTGTACTACACATGAATTGGTTTCACTTTTGCTGTGCCCGGGGCACAGCAAAAGAGAAAGACAGCGTATCTGCTGTTTACAGCCTTCCAGCTGTGATCAGCAGATACTGCAGAGCGATCGGAATGCTGATCGCAATAGCCCCCTAGGGGGACTAGTAAAATAAAAAAAAAAAGTAAAAAAATAAGTTTTAAAAAATTAAAAAAAAAACAAAAAAACCTAAAAGTTCAAATCACCCCCCATTCGCCCCATTGAAAATTAAAGGGTTAAAAAAATAAAAAATATACACACATTTGGTATCGCCGCGTTCAGAAACGCCCGATCTATCAAAATATAAAATCAATTAATCTGATCAGTAAACGGCGTAGCGGCAAAAAAATTCCAAACGCCAAAACGACGTTTTTTTGTCGCCACAACTTTTGCGCAAAATGCAATAAGAGGCGATCAAAACGTAGCATCTGCGCAAAAATGGTACCGTTAAAAACGTCAGCTCGAGACGCAAAAAATAAGCCGTCATTGAGCCTAAGATCCCGAAAAATGAGAACGCTACGGGTCACGGAATATGGCGTAAAACGTGCGCCACTTTTTTCGGACAAACTTCCGATTTTTTTTTAACCCCTTATATAAAAGTAAACCTATACATGTTTGGTGTCTACGAACTCGCACTGACCTGAGGCATCACACCCACACATCAGTTTTACCATATAGTGAACACAGTAAATAAAATATCTCAAAAACCATAGTGCTATCGCACTTTTTTTGCAATTTTTCAGCATTTGGTATTTTTATGCCATTTTCTAGTACACAATATGGTAAAACTGATGGTTTCATTTAAAAGTACAGCTCGTTCCGCAAAAAATGAGCCCTCACATGACCATATTGACTGAAAAATAAAAAAGTTACGTCTCTCAGAAAAAGAATGGCGAAAAAAAAAACGGAAAGCGAAAAATCGGCCGGTCGTGAAAGGGTTAAGTTCCAGGACAGAAGAAATCCACTCAAGTGACCAAATTCTGGAAATAACACCCCCCTGGGATTTAATCTATGAGTGTAGTGACAATTTAGTCTCTGGAAAATACCCACGCAGAGAATATTGCAGAATTAAAAAATAAAAATCAGTCCTTGTAGTGCGAGTATATTGTGGTGCTCTTACATTGTGCCCAGCTCGTGCTTCTGGGAACCTGCACATCGTCCATTTAAGCAGGCCTTCTTCACTACAACAAAGTCAAACATGTGGATACTAACTGTGGTTTAGGAACATTGTGGAGTTCAGAAGAGAGGGGGGCATTTGGATTTGGGAGTGCAGATTTTGCTGGTTTTCTTTTTTGAGTGGGGTCTATAGCGTTTTACCAGGGCCTTTGTGCTACCAGTAATGTGGAAGCCCCCCTCTATATCTGTTAACCATTGACAGACCTGAGTGAGAATTTGTGGGTTGTGAGTTGAATGCTATTTGGTGGCGATTTTAGTACAGAACATTTTGGATCAGTTCAGATTTATCTTGAGCTCTATGTTGAGCACTTACATCAGGATTTTCATTTACATCTTCAAAATACGTGATTCAAGTGAAACCTGAAATGGATCCATTAACCAATAAGGCAGCAGAGTTACTCTGGACTCTGTTTGGTCTTTATTCAGCTGTATCTGTCTTTTCTAAGGTGAACAAAACTGTTGATGACCGCAGTTTTGTGCACGCCGAAAAAAAGGCATAAAAAGATGAGTAACGCACCCCAGAGCTTTGGGGTACTCAGTCCCGGGCCTTGTATTCACTGGGATGTATCACGGGTGGCCGTTACCCGGTTCCGTAACCCTGGGGGTCGCTTAAAAAGGGGAGTTGTACAAGGGAAAAATAAAAATAATTTTTTTCGTGACGTCACTTGCGATATGTGGCTATGCGGGGAAAGCCGCCGCTGCAAAGTCTCTCACTGCTGGGGCTGGTGGTATTAGGCAGCTTAGATGTAATGGCCATCCGCAAGTAGAGCTAGGCCCCAGGGGAGGATGATGGTGGTTGTAGTATGTTGATGCAGACAACACAGGGGCTGCATTTAACTTGTGCTTTACTCACTGGTTTGGAGTAGCTGCAACACGGCTGGTGCTGATCTCTACCAATCCGGTATTCGCTTTGTTTCATTGCCAGTGTAGTGATCTGGTGAGCTTTACTTCCATGCACCAGTCTGTAGTTGGTGGGTCCCCGTGGCTTGGAGCATTTTGGGATCCCCTCCTGTGTCACAGCCTTAGCCCGTATGGCAGGCAGCTTGAATGTCTCCTGGGTCGGACCTCTGTCTCCATTCCCGGGTTCCCTCTTTGCTATTGTGCCCTGGACACTAACTTCGGTGAGGTCATTGATGGTCCTCTCACCGGGCAGATGTTATCAGGTGAGCAAGTAGCGTCCTCCTGAACTATGGCTCTGCACCTGTGACGCCCTGGCGCTGCCAGGTGGTCACACAGTAGAGGCCCCGCACAACACCATCCCTCCCAGGGTTACATACAGCCAACCTGAAACCCTAGTCACCCCCCTCAGGGAAGGACAGGCCCACCAGTGGGCGGGACCAGGCGGATGGAGAACGCCCACCTAGGGGTATAGAGAGCCCGGGGCGGGAAAAGATTCAGTCAAGTTTGTATTTCGAGTGGAGTAGTAGTGGAGGAGTAGTGAGTAGGTAAAGCTCAAGTACAGAGAGCAGAGGCGCCGAGGTTGGAGCCCCAGTGCATTGGCTAGGTGGCAGACGGTGGTCCGTGTCTAACAGGAAATGGGAAGACGGCAGCCGGAGATCCAAGGTGGACCGGGGCAGGGTTGGAGCCCGCCGGTACCGACACCGGAGAACCGACCCGGAAACCGTGTACAGAGGGGGCACTTGGACTCTGAAGCCAGGACCAGAAACAACGACCTAGCTAATTAACCAATTGAGGGCAGGATTATAGGTCCTGTCCCAACCAAAGTCCCAAAAGCAGACAACCACCCACAGAGCGGGATAGGGCATCCGCCAGGGCCCCGTAGATCCCACGGGTCAGCGTCAGTAGGCACGGCTCCCAACAGAAGTACTGGGAGCAGACTCCCACGTTTCACACCAGGAAGTCCACCAGATCACAACACAGTGCAGAGGAAAGTAACACAGACCACCAGCCCAGGTGGGGGACCAGAGTACAACCGGCCGCAGCGGCCAGCTACCAGCATCTTGGTTAACCACTGGACTTGTCTTATTTAACCATGAGTAAGCTGAGACTCCCTGGTCTGACCAGGCGCACCAGCCCCTGCCATCACCGTCCCCTGCACCGAGTCACCGGGTCACGGGGCAACCATCCCTACCCACGGAGGGGTTAAAGACCAGCTGCCATTCCATCGCCCCCGTGTGCCCCACAGCAGCAGAGGTGGTGCCACACTTCACCACACACCATGGGTGGCGTCACAGACTGATTACGGTAAATCCCGTACAAATACGTCCCCTTTTATTTGGAGTGTCCGCGTGACCCACGGGTCTGGAGAATCCCTCGAGACACACTGCGGATCCGGATCCGAGCAGCCACTGACGTGGGGGTGGCACACCCTAAAACCTGGCGTCACAAACAGGATTGTAACCCATCCACCTACCTGGTGGAAGTGCGCCTTGTTCTGGACTGTCAGCAAAATTTGAACAGCCGCCATTTTGCCGCCATTTTTAGGCGCGAAAAACGACAGCCCAGCGTCTTCTTCCCCGAGAAAGGGCGCAAAGCTGAAGCTGGGAACACGGCCGGAAGGAAGTAAGACCCTGAGGCTGAAAACAAAACTAAGGAGCCGTGCAAAGAGAGTGCTCGCAAAAGACCAAGGGGGGCGGGTGGAGAAGCTGTGGCATGTGAATCGAAGAGATAAAGGGGAGGGATGCCAGGACTCTGCCATCTTTTGCTTCTGGATACCATCGTGGAAGGATGTCTGACCGGTCCGGCAACCCGACTGTGGAGGAACCTGCTCCTGGGACGGCTGACTGGGTGGAAGCCCAGACTGCGAAGATGTGCCGCAAGATTCAAGACCTGGCTAATTATCTGCTGGCGAGATGGACGGCCGAGATGAGTGATCTGGCTGCAGCTGTTTGGGCACGCGAAGAAGAGATGGCCTCGGAGGAGTGGGTAAGCGACTCACGCTCCTATGTTCCACCGGAACCGGCCCAATTGTCTGAGGAGCTCAGTCTGCTTCCATCCGCCACGTCGCCTCCCTTACTGTCCGCACCTGCAGTTAGTGACCCAATCAGTCCGGTGCCCCAATTCACGGCAGCGGAATCCGTTACATCTGCCCGCGAGGACCTGGCAAAGGGGTCCTCGGGCCAAGAGCATACCACCGCTCCGGCACCCATACCAGCCATAAGCAAGCATAGACTGGAAGACATCTCCTCTGGCCCAAAGCCCGGCCACACCAAAGATGACGTCAGCCCCGGCCACGAAGATGGCTGCACGTATGACGAGACCAGCCCCAGCAATTTGCCAGGCCGCATTGGAGGCAGAGCTGACCCGGAAGTCAGTCACAGTCGTGACTCCCAGCATCAACCCGTACCCAGTCCCGACTGTGGAGCAGCCAGGGTGTACCTGCCGGGAGGCGAAGCAGGCTATGGAGTGGAGCCCTCAGCCAAGAATGGAGCCGGTGGTGTCTGGCAGAGAGAGAATCCGCATGAGTCGAGCTCCCGAGCAGGGGGAGGAGCCTGAAGACCGCACTCCGTACTGGGAGCGGCAGCAGAAGCAACTTAGAAAGGTGATTGCTGCCCAGGAAAAGAGAAAGGCGGAGGTGCTGTACCGGACATACCTAGAGAAGGATCACCTCGGGCAATCCACTTTCCGGGTGCGGGGTCCAACCTATCGTGGGCAGGTGCTCCATTTTAACCCTGAGCGAGGGTGGGGATTCATCTACGAGCCGGGCATGGATGCCGAGATTTTTGTGTCCCAGAGGGATGTAGCCCCTCACCTGCCGACAGGACACCTGGATCGAGACCTGGAGCCTGGAGAACTAGTTTCTTACATTGTGGAGAGAGGGGGTGGTTCGCTCTAAGCATCAAGAAATGGATGATAATTGAAGGGAAGCTGTGCCCCTACCCCCCTTCACCATCTTTATTAACAGAAGATGAGTAGGTAGCAGATTCCCAGCTACCCCAGTTATGTGTCCCCGTTGGGACAGTTCCACAGTTCTGCAGTTTTAAAAATAGTCAACAGTCGAGAACTGGCTGGCAAAGCCAAGAACTTTTGGGTTTTGTAAATAATTCCTGACTACCTTCTTGTGACACCAACCCGGTCTCCGGAAAGGCTGATTGGAGGAAGGCCCTGTGGTGGAGTCGGCCGAGGCCCATCACCATTGCAACCAGTGACTACCCTCCAGACCGTGGGACCAGTAACAAGGACTGCCGGGTAAGGAACTTTTTACCCGGCCCGTGTGGGCGTCACCTGGACCCGTTCCTGGACTTGGTCAAAGGGGTGCACGCCTGTTCTAGTGGTGGCACCAGGGAACAGGTTGTTTGGGTGGCGGGGGCGAACAGAAGGTGGTCCGGTCCGTTTAGTTAATGTAACGTTTAAGATCTGTGCCTCCCGTCAAGGGAAGAAATGTTCTAAAATGTTTGAAATGTTTTTCATGTTGAAAAGACATCTTTTTCCATCCAAACAGATGCAGTTCAATAAATGTTGATGGTCAGACAGCCCGCGGATGGTCTGTATTAAACCAAGGGGGAATGTGACGCCCTGGCGCCGCTAGGTGGTTACACAGTAAAGGCCCCGCACAACACCATCTCTCAAAGGGTTACATACAGCCGACATGAAACCCTGGTCACCCCCCTCAGGGAAGGACAGGCACACTAGTGGGCGGGACCAGGCGGATGGAGATCCCCCACCTAAGGGTCTGGAGAGCCCAGGCCAGGAAAAGAGTAAGTCAAGTTTGTAGTTCGAGTGGAGGAGTAGTGAGAAGGTAAAGCTCAAGTACAGAGAGCAGAGGCGCCGGGGTTGGAGCCCCGGTGCATTGGCTAGGTGGCAGATGGTAGTCTGTGTCTAACAGGAGATGGGAAGACGGCAGCCGGAGATCCGAGGTGGACCAGGGCACAGGGCAGGGTTGGAGCCCGCCGGTACCGACACCAGAGAACCGACCCGGAAACCGTGCACAGAGGGGGTACTTGGACCCTGAAGCCAGGACCGGAACCAACGGCCTCGCTAATTAACCAATTGAGGGCAGGATTATAGGTCCTGTCCCAACCAAAGTCCCAAAAGCAAACAACCACCCACAGAGAGGGATAGGGTATCCGCCAGGGCCCGGTAGATCCCACAGGTCAGCATCAGCGGGCACGGCTCCCAACAGAAGTACCGGGAGCGGACTCCCGCGTTCCACACCGGGAAGAACACCAGATCACAACACAGTGCAGAGGAAAGTGACACAAACCACCAGCCCGGGTGGGGGACCACAGTACACCCGGCCGCAGCGTCCGGCCTTCAGCACCTTGGTTAATCACTGGACTTGCCTGATTTATTTAACCATGAGTAAGCTGAGACTCCTTGGTCTGACCAGGCACGCCGGCCCCTGCCATCATCGTCCCCTGCACCAAGTCACCGGATCCCGGGGCAACCATCCCTACCCACAGAGGGGTTAACAACCAGCTGCTATTCCATCGCCCCTGGGTGCCCCACAGCAGCAGCGGTGGTGCCACACTTCACCACACGCCATGGGTGGCGTCACAGACTGATTATGGCAAATCCCGTACAAATACGTCCCCTTTTATTTGGAGTGTCTGCGTGACCCCCGGGTCCGGAGAATCCCTCGAGCCCGGCTGCTACTGACATGGGGGCGGCACACACCCCTTCGGTGCTCGGTCCAGTGAGTACTCGCACTGTACTCTCTCTGGCAACCGTTCTCCTTTTACTCAGTCAGTCACTTTACACTTTCCGTCGGTGTACTGACTTCTGACTTTCTCGGTTGTCTGGTTAACTAACTGACAAGATGTCCATCATCCATCACTTCACTGACTGGCCCCTCATCCTCACAGGTTTCTGACCAGTGGATTGGATGAGTCCCAATCAATAGGTGGCCATCCATCAGTTCCATCTCTAGCCTGTTACCCAGTCTGGGGAAAAAGGGCGTGGATTTGAGTGCATGTGTTTACCGCCATTGATCTTCCAGGAATCTGGAGTTAGATGTAGTACCCTGTGGCACCTGACACTCAGGAGCGCCACATTGGCGCTACCAGACCACAGGCTAGACATGAGGTCAAAGTGCCTTCTTCTGCCTTGTTACAGTGAATTTTCCATTTGGAAATTTGTCTGAATTTTGTTTTCCTAGATTTACGGTATGTGTCCACGATGCATTGTTTCTTCTCCTGTGAGGACACATGTGTTCTCCACAGGAGACCGCAGCTGCCCATGTCCACAATCAGGGATTGGGGCACTCTGGGACTTTTGCTCTGTTTTCCCCACTGCGGAGAAGACTCTCATCTCCACAAGCATAAATTGACATGCTGCAGTCAGGGAAGCTGCAGGTCAGCTAACACTGCAGAGAAAAGAAGTACAGTGGGCATGGGATTTCTATAAATCCCATCCATGGTGCTTGTAGTGTACAACACAGCATTTTGGATTCAGCGAAAACACACTGCATCAAAAATGCTGCTATTCCTGATTGTGGGCACATACCTTTACATGTAGTCATGGGGTAAGTGCTCAGCATGGAGTGCAGGATAAATATGAGCAGTGCCATACTGTCATCCTTTAGAGGTAGAATAAACAAATCAATAGCAGTTGAAGAAATGGCTTTGTTTATTTATTTTTTAGACCGTTCACCATGTTGTATGTGAGAGCGCGGATTTATTCGTCTAGTCAGTATGATTACAGCGATACCAAGTTTATATAGTTTTTGTTAGGTTTTGCGACTATGACGCTAAAAAACGCTTTTTTGCAAAATAAAGTTTTTTGCATCACTGAATTTCGAAAGCTATAGTTTTTAGATTTTTTCTGCTGACAGAGACATGTGAGGTCTTCTTTTTTGCAGGATGAGCTGGAGTTTTTATTGACACAATTTTTGGCCACATAATATTTATGATCCCTTTTTATTCCACTTTTTGTGGGGCAGAATCAAAAGAAACAGCAACTCAGTAATCATTTTGTTTTTTACGCCATTCACTGTGCCATAAAAGTGTTAAGAGAGTTTTATTCTTCAGGTCGGTACGATTACAGTGATACCACATTTATATAGTTAATTTTTATGTTTTGCTGCTTTTACATCATAAAACCAATTTTACAGGAAAAAAAAATGTTTTTGCATTGCTGTGTTCTGAGATCTATAGCTTTTTTATTTTTCTGCTAATGGAGCTCTATGGTGGCTTTTTTTTTGCAGGACAAAGATGACATTTTCAGCTATACCATTTTAATGTATATATGACTTTTTGATTGGTTTTATTCAATTTTTTCTCAGCTGTGTGAGAAAAAGAATGTTTTTGCTATGTTTTTTTTATTTTGTTCATGGTGTTTAATGAAGGGTTTAACTAGTGAGATAGTTTTATAGATCAGGTTGTTTTGGTTGTGGCAATATGAAATGTGAACGTTTTTATACCTTTTTTTTACCTTTTTTACTAGTTACTTTATTGGGACATTAGCCCTAGGTACTCTGATTGTAGCTGTGATGTTCTACAGTGCTCAATCACTGTAGATCTTTGTAGCTGTCAGAGCTGCACTGAGAAAGCCTGAGTAATCATGCTGCAGCATGATTACTTAGGCTTTCCATAGTCAGGAGACCCACAGGTTGTCATGATGACCTCAGGTAACCATGACAATGATCGTGCCCTCGCGATTACATTGTGAGGGTTCTGACCTGAGGGAAGAGGGAGCGCGATGACTCTCCCAATCCCCTAAGTGAAAGCTTATAGGGATATTGATGAGTATGGTTATAAAAGCAGAGTTTATGCCAGGGCTAAAGCTTCTCATCAGGCCCCATCAGGTTATCTCCTGGCTAACGAGATTCCTTCACAGCCTTGGACCCACATTTCCATGGACTTTGTCAATCATTTACCTAATACTGTTGTGTGGGTGGTGGACTATTTTAGCAAGAAGATTCATTTGGGTACACTTTTTAAGTTGCCTACTGCTAAGAGATTAGCTACATTGTTGATTTCTCAAATCGTTAATTTACATGGTTATTTCCGATAGAGGGGTCCAGGTTTTGGCTGGCTTTTGACATAGTTTTTGCTCCAGATTGGTTATAAAATTGTCATTTTTGTCAGAGTACCATCCCGAGACTAATGAAGAGACTGAAAGGATGAATTGAGAGATAGAGTATTATTTGAGGAATTTTGTTTCATCCAATAAAGGAGACTATGTGGAGTTTCTTACCCTTGAAGAATTTGCTTTAACCCCTTCACGACCAAGGACATACCAGTACGTCCTATTTTTCAGGTGTTCCCGACCAAGGACGTACCAGTATGTCCTGGCAATGGCGAGGACACATGGCACCATAACCCACCGATCGCCACCAGGGATTTGGCTTACCCAACAGCCGAGTACCAGCCCTCACAGTCAGGGATGGTCACTGCACTTTTCCTGGCTGTTTAACCTCCTAAATGCTGCAATCGGTATCGGTTTAACTGCAAAAGTGCAGTTAAATCGATACCGATTGTGTCTTGATGACAAACATCCTGTATCCCTCTAGTATTCCCACTGTCACCAATATTTTTTGATGACTCTTCCTTAGTGGTTTAAAAAATATGTGATTCATTTTAATAAGCTAAGACCATCCCAATTTTGATATCGTCAAGTAACACCTTTATACATATTTCATGTCTCACTTAAATCAACAGTCATAACCCATTCTTACAACACAGGTAAACTAATGTGTAACTGGACATACCTATAAAATTCATTCAACAGGAAACACCCCATATATAAAAAAGTAATTCAGCTGCCCCAAGCACTGGACTGGGTGTACATGACCTGTGAGTATATTTTTTACTCTGCAACTTCCATAAGTGCCTCTGTATATTATGATGTGTGAGTATATCGTTTTACTCTGCTACATTAGTGACTCTGTTTAAATGATCTGTGCCTTTATCCTTTTACTCTGCTATATCCCTTAGTGACTCCATTTACATCATCAGTGAGTACGGTATATTGTTTTACTCAGTTACATCCATTAGTGACTCAATTTACATGATCTGTGTCTTTATCCTTTTACTCAGTTATGTCCCTTAGCAGGGCCGGACTGGGACTAAAATTCAGCCCTGGCATTTGGGGGTACACAGGCCCACTTTTCACATGGTAAATGTGTAATATCTTTGTGCACTTATATATGTGAGTACTGTATGGCATTATGTGAGCACTGTATGGCACTATGTGACACTGTATCACTCTGTCACACTGTATGGCACTATGTGACACTGTATGGCACTATGTGAGCACTGTATGGCACTATGTGAGCACTGTATGGCATTATGTGACACTGTATGGCACTATGTGAGTACTGTATGGCATTATGTGAGTACTGTATGGCACTATGAGTACTGTATGGCATTATGTGAGTACTGTATGGCACCTTGTGACACTATCACTCTATCACACTGTATGGCATTATGTGACACTGTATGGCACTACTAGTACTGTATGGCATTATGTAAGTACTGTATGGCATTATGTGAGTACTGTATGGCACTATGTGACACTGTATAACTCTATCCCACTGTATGGCATTATGTGACACTGTATGGCACTATGTGAGTACTGCAAGGCATTATGTAAGTACTGTATGTGTATATTTTAATTTTGTTATTGTTTTATTTTCAACGAGGCAAATGGGGTTTTGTTTTGAACTTTTATTTTTTTTTATTTTTTCTAAAACTCTTTTGTTTACATTTTTTATTTATTTTACTAGTCCCCCGAGGCATTCACCCCCGAACAGGGAACAGGGAGCCGGCACTGGCAGTGTGAGAGTGGCGGACGCTGGTAACGAAGGTAAATATCGGGTAACCAAGGTAAGGTCTTCTTGGTTACCCGATGTTTACCGTGGTTACCAGCGTCCGCAGAAGCCGGCTCCTGCTGCCTGCGCACGTAGCAGAGTACACATCGGGTAATTAACCCGATGTGTACTGTGGCTAGGTGTGCAGGGAGCCAGCACTAAGCGGTGTGCGCTGGTAACCAAGGTAAATATCGGGTTGGTTACCCGATATTTACCTTAATTACCAAGCGCAGCATGCTTCCACGCGTCGCTGCTGGCTGGGGGCTGGTCACTGGTTGCTGGTGAGATCTGCCTGTGTGACAGCTCACCAGCAACCCATGTAGCGATGCTCCAGCGATCCCTGCCAGGTCAGGTTGCTGGTGGGATCCCTGGAGCGTCGCTTAGTGTGACATCTCACCAGCGACCTCCTAGCAACTTACCAGCGACCTCCTAGCAATTTACCAGCGATCCCTATCAGGTTTTATCGTTGTTGGGATCACTGGTAAGTTGTTTAGTGTGACTGGGCCTTAAGAAGAAGAAAAGGAGGGAGGAGGAGTATTACGTTTAGGATAAGGCAGAATGCGGTGAGAAGATGGATTAATCATATATAGGGGAGAGAGGGTGTTATGGTGAACAGAGTAAAGAAACTGAAGTCTTGCTAAGATTATCACGTTCTTTTTAGAGCAAGGAGTAATAAAATAAAAGCATGAAACATATGAAGAGAATTGCTTCGTCAATATTGACGAAGGCTAAGCTACTATCATCATGTAAGAGCATTTAGCCAAACGCTCTAGTTCGTTGATATTTTCTCATCTTTAATTTTTGACAATCTAATTTTTTCGTATATGCCTACTCGTGTTGTCTCCTCGATCAATTCTTTGATGGAGGGCGAATCTTCACTCTTCCAATGTCAGGCTATCATCAGTTTTGCAGCATTGAATAATTTAGGTAGCATGGAATTTTTTTTTAATAGTGTGTTTGTAGGATCTAGATTTAAGAGGATAAATTTTGGTGTTAAATGTATATCTCTTTTAGCCACTCTTAATGTGTTCTCTTACCTTTTCCCAGTATTCTTGAATTTTAGGACATTTCAAGCAGATGTGAGTCAAAGTGCCCAACTCCATCTCACATCTCCAGCATAGTGGTGATTTTGTTTAATATTACTGGGCTTTTGTACCACCTTGAGATTATTTTATAATTTAATTCTTGATATCTCACTGAGAATGTAAGGTAATGAATATTTCTCATTATTGCCTGAATTTCGTTTGGAAGAAATTTTATGTTTAGTTCAGTTTCCCATTTGCTTATAAAATTTAGGATAATTTCTCTTTGTGTTAAATGTTTATTTATTTTAGCTATTATTTTGTCATTTCTCGTTGTGTTTAAAAATAGTTTGAGTATTGGGGGGTCTGGTGTACAAGTTGAAATGTCTGGAAAGTGATGTTTTATTATGTCTCCAAGGATTTGTGCATCAGCGTTATCTAGTTGGAGGGAGGAGATGAGTAAGTTGATTTTATCAGATCTTAGGGAGTCATTTTTGTCCATCAATGAATATAGTGGTGCATCTCTATATGCTTTCGAAAGACCAATCTTTTTTTTTTAAGTGTTCTATATTTGTTTGGTATTAAATGGAGAATAGGGGTAGCTTTACATATCCTTGGTATGATGCTCATTTTTTTATTCATTCTGTGCCATAGCTTAAGAGTTGTCATAGTATAGGGGTTTGAGATGCTATTATATTTGAATTTGTTATGTGGGGTAGGCCAAAGATAGTCTTGGAGCCCTGCATCTAGGTTATTAATTTCTAGAGTCGTCCATAGTTTTGTTGGGGAGTGAGTTCTAAGTTCAATTACTCTAGCTATGTGTGCGGCTATTCTGTATCTCTCAAAATCTGGAAGACCTAGACCTCCTTTTTTTGTTTTGGGTTCGTTAAGATCTTGTAGCTTATTCTATGACTTTTTCGTGCCCATATAAAGTTTGATATTAAGCTTTCCATTTTTTTGAAGAATTGTTGGGGGATCTCTATCGGGAGAGTTTGTAGAAGGTATAAAATTTTTGGTAGGATTATCATTTTTATTAAATTGACTCTACCGAACCAAGAAATTGGAACATCTTTCCATGACGTCAGAGTGGATTCTAATGACAATATTAATGGTGCAAAATTAAGCCTATAGAGATGGAGGGAGGAGTCACTCAACTTTGTGCCTAGATAGGTGATGGATCAGCATTCCTTAAAGGGTGAGATTGTTGTCAATTGTTTTTTGTTTTCAGGTGATATTAGAATGCGCATAATGTTTGATTTAGAAAAATTTATTTTAACCCCTTAACGACCGCGGGCCGTAAAATTACGTCCTAAATGACATAATCTTACTGCCCGCGGTCCTCCGGCGGCAGCATGCCGCGATCGGCACACATCTCAGCTGATTTTCACAGCTGAGATGTGTGCCTGCTAGGCACGAGCAGAATCGTTATCTGCTCGTGCCGATTAACCCCTTATATGGCGCTGTCAATACATGACAGCGCCATTATAAGCGCAATCGCGGTAAAGTTTTTACTTACCGCCGAAACCGGAAGTCACGTGACGCGATCACGTGACTCCCGATAGTTGTCATGGTAGTACAGGGTCATGTGATGACTCCTGTACTACACATGAATTGGTTTCACTTTCGCTGTGCCCGGGGCACAGCAAAAGAGAAAGACAGCGTATCTGCTGTTTACAGCCTTCCAGCTGTGATCAGCAGATACTGCAGAGCGATCGGATTGCTGATCGCAATAGCCCCCTAGGGGGACTAGTAAAATAAAAAAAAAAAGTAAAAAAATAAGTTTTAAAAAATTAAAAAAAAACAAAAAAACCTAAAAGTTCAAATCACCCCCCATTCGCCCCATTGAAAATTAAAGGGTTAAAAAAATAAAAAATATACACACATTTGGTATCGCCGCGTTCAGAAACGCCCGATCTATCAAAATATAAAATCAATTAATCTGATCAGTAAACGGCGTAGCGGCAAAAAAATTCCAAACGCCAAAACGACGTTTTTTTGTCGCCACAACTTTTGCGCAAAATGCAATAAGAGGCGATCAAAACGTAGCATCTGCGCAAAAATGGTACCGTTAAAAACGTCATCTCGAGACGCAAAAAATAAGCCGTCATTGAGCCTAAGATCCCGAAAAATGAGAACGCTACGGGTCACGGAATATGGCGTAAAACGTGCGCCACTTTTTTCGGACAAACGTCCGATTTTTTTTTAACCCCTTATATAAAAGTAAACCTATACATGTTTGGTGTCTACGAACTCGCACTGACCTGAGGCATCACACCCACACATCAGTTTTACCATATAGTGAACACAGTGAATAAAATATCTCAAAAACCATAGTGCTATCGCACTTTTTTTGCAATTTTTCAGCATTTGGAATTTTTTTGCCATTTTCTAGTACACAATATGGTAAAACTGATGGTTCCATTTAAAAGTACAGCTCATTCCGCAAAAAATGAGCCCTCACATGACCATATTGACTGAAAAATAAAAAAGTTACGTCTCTCAGAAAAAGAATGGCGAAAAAAAAAAACGGAAAGCGAAAAATCGGCCGGTCGTGAAAGGGTTAAAGTTCGAAATTGAATTAAAGTAACTTAAGTCAGATAGTAAGGTTTTTATAGATTAATTTGGGTTTACTAGAAAGAAAAGAATATCATCTGCGTAGGCAGCACATTTGTGTTCAATTGTGCCAAGTTTCAATCCTTTAATTTTGGGGGATTGTCTAATTTTTTGTAACAATGTTTCTAGCGTAAGGATAAAGAGTATAGGAGATAGGGGCCAGCCTTATCTTGTGCCATTCTGTATATTGAAGCCAGGAGATAATGTGTTGTTAATTTTGACTTTCGCTGAAGGGGCGGTATATAAAGCCATAATTTTGTATATGAATTTTTGTGGAAATCCGAATTTGGAAAGGGTCTGCTCCATGAAGTACCAATCGATGTGATCAAAGGCTTTTTCCGCATCTGTAGAAAGTACAGACATTTGTATTTTCCGGTGTTTTGCCAGGTGGATTGCGTCGATTGCCCTCATTACATTATCCTTAGCCTCTCTACCTTTGACAAAGCCAACCTGTTCCGGGTTTATCAGTTCTGGGAGAAATTTTTGTAATCGGTTCGCTAAAATTTTGGCATAGATCTTTATGTCATTGTTGATAAGAGAGCTTGGCCTGAAACTACTACAGGAGGTAGGCTTTTTTCCCTCCTTCGCTATCAGGCTAATGTGAGCAATAAGGGATTCCTTTTTAAATTTGTTGAATTCGTCAATGTGGTTAAAATAATCTGTCAGATATGGAACTAGTTCAGCTTTAAAATGCTTATAGTACTCGATCGGGAAGCTGTCTGGGCCTGGGCTTTTGCCATTTGGGGTTTGTGATATAGCTTCTTCTACCTCATTTCTAGTTATTGGGCAGGTTAAAGAGTTATTTTGTGTGTCAGAGAGCTGAGGAAGAGTTAATTTTTTTTAAAAATGTCTTGTTTTTGCGATTTTTTCGGATTCAGTCTTGCAATTTGGTTTTAGGTTGTATAGGTTTGAAAAGTATTCGGAAAATGTTTTAGCGATATCTTCCGTCTTGTATAGGATCTGATCTTTATTGTTTTTTATTTTTAGTATGTGGGTAGAGTTGATTTGTTTCTTAATAGACTTTGCGAGGTATTTACCACATTTATTTGCATACGAATATGCTTTGAATCGAGAAAACGACAGAAATTTCTCATATTTCTGGTCAAGAAGAGCTCTCAGCTCGAATCTTAGATTTTAGAGGTTTTTTTCTAGAATAGGGGAGTGTGACGTCTTATGTTTGTCTTCTAATTTTTTTATTAGGACTATTTTTGTTGTGATATCTTTTTCCCTCTCTTTCTTTGATCTTGATCCTAATTCGATAAAAGAGCCTCTAAGGACGGCCTTGTGGGTTTCCCAAATATTGGAATCACATTTGTTACCCAAACATTTTTCTCTGAAAAAAGTTTTGATATTTTGGCTATTTGTTCTCGTTTGTTATTATTTTTGAGGAGATTATTGTTTAGTTTCCAGTTAATAGGCCCTTTGTTTTGTTGGTGTATTTTTAAATTAAGAAATAGTGGGGCATGGTCTGAAAATAAGATTGCGTCATATGAGATGTCATCTACATGACTCAGACATTTGTGTGGAAGAAACAAGTAATCAATTCTCGAGTATTTTTTAGGTACAGCTGAAAAGAAGGAATAGTCTCTCGAGGAGGGGTGTACTATTCTCCAAACATCCATCAGAAGTCAGGTGGATAAGAGCTTTCTAATGTATTTAATTGTTTTTTGTGGTGTTGTCGATTGGCCGTTCGATGTATCTGTAGGGGGATGTAAAGGTACGTTAAAGTCACCGCCTAGAATGAATTGACCCTCAGCAAAGTTATCTAGTATGTCAGTTACTTTTTTAAAGAAGGCGCCTTGGTTATTGTTTGGTGCATATACATTCGCTAACGTGAACAGGACATTGTGTATTGAGCCTTTAAGCATTATATATCTGCCTTCTGTGTCGTGTAGCACATCTTGGAATGTAAAGGGGATCCTTTTATTTATAATTATGGAAACACCTTTACTTTTTTTTATTGGTGAATTGGAGTTATACCACCTGGTATAAAATCTGTTCTTGGTTATAGGCGTATGTGTTTGTTTTAAATGGGTTTCTTGTAGGAATATCACATCTACTTTATTTTTTTGTAAATAGTTTAAGATCTGTGACCTTTTTTTTTAAATGTTTAGGCCTCTTACATTAAAAGTAGCTACTTTTATGCTAGTCATTAGGCAAAGATGCATGTTTATAAATTTTTTTGGATTTTCCTAGCAGGGTTTGGGGTAAACCAGAACATAACAGTAAATAAAACAACAAAGTGAGGTAGACCATGCTGAGAAATGTTGATCTCAGGTCCATCACTAATTTGGTAAAAAAAAATATTTTTTGCAGCTGGTTGGGGGATAGGCAACGGTGCAGACCCCACCAGCAGTAAATGCAAAAAAGAAAGGATCTTAGGTCCGTGGGGGTGTGGACCTACGGGTGTTGGGGGCTTTAGATTATAAAGACTCCCGGTGAGTCTTAATTGATCAAATGAGTTAATTACATCCTGTCAGATTTCCCCACAGGACAGGCCTACGTGCCTGATCCAAGGGGGTTGTATTTTCCGACATGGATGTATTTTCCAGACCCCTCCCACCCCTCTGCCCCCCCCGAACGGCGGGACACAAGAGCGGGAGGAAAGAAAAAAGAGGGAAACATGTCTTGTGAGAGGCGGAGGGAAGAAAAAAAAACAAAAAAAACATTAAAACCTGCGCCTCTCTATTAATGTCAACAAGTTTATAAGACAGCATCAGTGCTTTTTTTGCGGTGGTACGCGCCGGTACAGCATACCGGAAAATATGAAGAGCGTCTCTGTCTCTGTCCACATTGCTAATTTGTAAACTATACAAATTAGCCATGTGGAGCGGAGGCACAAGCCAGAGGCGTCTCCATGGGGCGCTGTCGGGCTGCCTGATGCGGCGGTGTGGAAGTCTGCCGGGTGGGAGCCGCTATTCTCTGAGCGTGGCTGTCACGCTGACAGCCGCACTCATAGAAAGTGCAGCACACAGCTTTCACTGCTCAATTGTCCTTGCATCTGTCAGACGTGAGGACAATTGAAGCGGTTATCCCTGGCGCTGACTTCCGGGTCAGCGCGACGGCGGTCATGTGATCAGGTCAGCTGATCAGACTGCTGACCCGGAAGCCAGTACTGCAGCGTGGAGGAGGCAGAGAAACGCTGAGAAGTGCTCCACTGTGGAGCTGAAGAGGACACGGAGGAGGAATGTTAAGGGGTAAGAGGGGAGTATTTATGAAACAGTATGGGGGAGAGAGTGTGGGGGAGGGAACTATCTGTGGACACACTATGGGGGGACAAAGGGTGGGGAATGGGAACCATCTGTGGACACACTATGGGGGGCACAGAGGGTGGGGAATGGGAACCATCTGTGGACACACTATTGGGGGGACAGAGGGTGGGGAATGGAAACCATCTGTGGACTCACTATGGGGGGGACAGAGGGTGGGGAATGGGAACCATCTGTGGACACACTATGGGGGGGGACAGAGGGTGGGGAATGGAAACCATCTGTGGACACACTATGGGGGGGACAGAGGGTGGGGAATGGGAACCATCTGTGGACACACTATGGGGGGGACAGAGGGTGGGGAATGGGAACCATCTGTGGACACACTTTGGGGGGACAGAGGGTGGGGAGGGGGCAATATGTATATACACAGTATGGGTGGGGGAGGGAACTATCTGTGCACAGAGTATGGTGGGAAGAGAGGATGGGGAGGGGAACTATCTATGGACACAGTATGGGGGAGAGAGAGGATGAGGTTTCATGCATGGGGAGAGAGAGGATGAGATTTCATGCATGGGGACAGTGAGGATGAGGGGGTGATGCATGGAGACAGAGAGGATGAGGGGTGATGAATGGGGACAGAGAGGATGAGGGGTGATGCATGGGGACAGAGAGGATGAAGGGTGAAGCACAGGGACAGAGAGGATGAGGGGTGATGCATGGGGACAGAGAGGATGAGGTTTAATGCATGGGTACAGAGGATGAGGGGTGATGCATGGGGACAGAGAGGATGAGGAGTGATGCATGGGGACAGAGAGGATGAGGTTTCATGCATGGGGACAGAGAGGATGAGGTTTCATGCATGGGGACAGCGAGGATGAGGTTTCATGCATGGAAACAGAGAGGATGTGGAGCAAACTGGAAAGAAATTTTGAGGACACAGACTAAAAAGTGACATGGTATGAGGAGCAAGTGAGTAGGATTGGGAGTGAGGGAGAAAGTATATGGACACACAGGAGGTAGTGAAGAGACAGTAAGGGATGAGAAGAATGTGAAGGGCACAGAATAAAGACTGGGTAGTGAAGGGGGGAGGTATGGAGAGGGGACAGAATAGGAGGACAGTGTGAGGTTATAGCAAGGAGGGGGAGTGTGATGAAGGCACAATATAAAGACTGGCGGTATAAGGGGACACAGTGTAAAGAACACTATAAACAGTAGGCTCAGCTTGGAAAGAGGGAATATGTAGGCCATGTACCATAAGAGGGACAGTGTGGGGTCATATTTTGTGCAGATAACACGGTGAGGGGCCATTATTTATTCTGGGGCACTGCGTAGGGCAGATATTTTTAAGTAGAAGTATTATAATCATTTTGCTATTTTTATAGGCATCGTGTCGGGATGTGTTAAGCTGGTGTCACACTAAGCGACAGTGACAACGACGTCGCTGTTACGTCACCATTTTCGGTGACGTAACAGCGACCTTGTAAGTCGCTGTTATGATCGCTGCTTAGCTGTCAAACACAGCAGACGCAGCGATCATAACGTCGCTGTGCTACATGTGCAGAGAGCAGGGAGCCGCGCTTAGCGCTGGCTCCTTGCTCTCCTAGGTGCAGTACACATCGGGTTATTTAACCCGATGTGTGCTGCAGCTACATGTCACAGTGCAGAGAGCAAGGAGCCGCGCGCACTGCTTAGCGCTGGCTCCTTGCTCTCCTTGCTACAGTATACATCGGGTTAATTACCCGATGCATACTGCAGCCACATGTCACAGTGCAGGAGCCGGCACTGGCAGCAAGAGCGGAGGCTGGTAACCAGCGTAAACATCGGGTAACTAGGGAAAGGTCTTCCCTTGGTTACCCGATGTTTACGCTGGTTACAGCTTACCGCAGCTGCCAGTGCCGGCTCCTGATCGCTTCATTTCGTCGCTCTCTCGCTGTCACACACAGCGATGTGTGTGTCACAGCGGGAGAGTGACGACCAAAAAATGAAGCTGGACATTCAGCAACGACTGGCGACCTCACAGCAGGGGCCAGGTCGCTGCTGGATGTCACACACAGCGACATCACTAGCAGCATCGCTGCTACGTCACAAAAGTTGTTCGTTAGCAGCGATGTTGCTAGCGATGTTGCTGAAAATGGTGACGTAGCAGCGACGTCGTTGTCGTCGTCGTTATGTGTGACACCAGCTTTACAGAAGACCGGAGAAGATGGAAATCTGCAGAGACGAGATGTGAATGTGAAAAGTCATCATGGCGTCAGGACAAGATGAAGAACAGAAAGAAATGACTAGAGACAACGTCATCTATAAGGTACCTGAATGTAAATGTTTATTTGTGATACTGACAATGTCTTATCATTAGGCCTTGGTCCCACTTGCGCTTTGCTTCTGATGTGAGCACAATGGGACCCCCACTGATCAGCTGATTATGGTGCAGGTGGCTGGAAATGCTTATTTCTGGATCTGCTCCGTCCTCTGATGGTGTCTGCGGCCAGGTACTGCACAGCCGCCTCATTGATTTTATTAGGAAACTGCTGCCACTATCAGAACACGGAGCAGATCCAGAACTGAGCACTTCTGGCCACCTGCCACCACCGCCACCTAGAGTAGGGAATTGGCGGGGTTGCCAGGTGCTGGACCCTGACCAGTCAGACATTGGTGACCTATCATAAGGAAAGGTCATTAGTGGTTAAAGTAGTGGACAATCCCTTGTGCTCGTGCCCCGTCCCCCTGCTCCTCAATGTCGGCCAGCGCCTGACAGAACCCCCCCCGCGCTCCTCGCCTCAGAGATGCGTACCAGGAAATATTTTTTTTACAAAAAAAAGCATTGGACAGCATTACTCATCAAACTAGACAATAGTTATATCAGGTAAATCAGATAGTTACGCCGTGGGTTCCACATCTGATTTTCATTCGGCTTCATCGTCCTCTTTTGACTCTTTTTTGGGTGTTCTCTTGTATTCTAAGTTCAACCTTCTTTTCTTCTTTTCTTTGGGCGAGATGACTGTGGACCATTTCTCCATTGCTGGTAATGGGGGTAGGTTTAGACTTCGGCAGTTGACCAATCTGGAACATGGAGATCCATCAGGTCTAGTTTCTTGAGGGCAGGCGGCAGATCATCCGGAGTTCTGATTATTAGAGTTCTGTTATTGATTGGAATTGCCAGTCCAAATGGGAAGAGCCATCTATAGTTAATGCTTTTGTTTCTCAGGGCCTTTGTCAGGAGTTGAAGCTGCCGTCTAAGGTCCAGGGTCAACTTTGTGAGGTCTTGATAGATTTGGATCTCGTTACCTTCATATTCTATTTTCTCTGTATCTCTCGCTTTTTGGTATATGTCTTCTTTAGTCCTGAAGCTTTGAAAGCAACATAAAAATATCCCTTGATCTAGCTGATCTTAGTTGTCTGGGACGGAACACCCTGTGAGCTCTTTCAATTTTCAAGTCGTTATCGCCATTTTTCCTGATAATGTTGTTAAAGATTGTGGTCAGTGTAGTGAAAATGTCCTTATCAGGAATGGATTCTGGTATACCTTTAACTCTAAGGTTATTCCTGCATGATCTATTCTCAAGATCGTCTATGTGAGTTCCTTGTAAGAATTGATCTTTTTGATTTTCTATTAAGATTTCTGTTACCTTGGTGGCGTGCGCCAAAATCTGCAACTTTAACATTATTTCTTAGGTCTGCTATCTCCTCTTTCACTGCCTGTGTGAAGCCTTTGAATAGGTTCTTCATATAATCTGCTGTAGGTAGAGCCTTTAGGTATTCTTTTATACTTAGGTCTTGTTGGAGAGAGTTATGATCCTCATCTCCACACTCTGACCATTGATGAGTTGGGAGTGAGCTCGTTTTCTGTTTGTGTGGGTCACTGCAATGTTTAGTATGCTGTGGGGTTTCTGCTGCAGGACGTTTTTGTGCTTTATTCTCATCTTGAGTCTTCTTAAGTGTCTTATGCACCTTGTTTGTTTCTTCAGTATGAGGTTTGTTATTCTTCCCTATTTTGTCTGGTTTTATATCACTACACCGGGAGCTGGGAGTCAAATAGTTAAATCATTGAATTCTACCCCTAGATTTCTTTGTAGTACTCAGGAACTTTAACTGCTTGTCAGCTCCTGCCTAGACAAGTCTCAGGCTTTTTCCTTGTCAAGATGGCCTCGGGAGATAAGAGCAGGGGCTGCCCTGGGGAACAGAAGGCAGCCGAGGGAGACAAACGTGGCTGGGGGAGGAAGACAGAAGCTGCTGGTCACCTGACACTGAGCAGGTATCAGATGAACTCTTCACCTTTATCTCTCTTGCAATCGTCTCTTCTTGCTCCTCGGTGCTTAAATCTTAATTAGCTCTCTGTAGTTTGCAGCAGGGATCTTTTCTTCTGGGGCTGTATTTTATGATGGCAGATTTTCCTCCACATTGCAGCCTCTCTGTCTCTTCTTGATAGGACTTTCTGTGGTCTCTGGGTTTTTTTCTTTCACTTAGGGGCCCCACAATGTCTCCTCCTTCTCCTGTATCCTTTTAAGGTCCAGTCACACTAAGCAACTTACCAGCGATCCCAACAACGATAGGGATCGCTGGTAAGTTGCTAGGAGGTTGCTGGTGAGCTGTCACACTGCGACGCTCCAGCGATCCCACCAGCAACCTGACCTGGCAGGGATCGCTGGAGCGTGGCTACACGAGTTGCTGGTGAGCTCACCAGCAACCAGTGACCAGCCCCCAGTCTCCTAGTTACAGCACACATCGGGTTAATTAACCCGATGTGTGCTGCAGCTAAATGTGCACAGAGCAGGGAGCAGCGCACACTGAGCGCTGGCTCCTTGCTCTCCTAGCTACAGCACACATCAGGTTAATTACCTGATGTGTGCTGCAGCTACATGTGCACAGAGCAGGAGCCGGCACTGACAGTGAGAGCGGGGGAGGCTGGTATCAAAGGTAAATATCGGGTAACCAAGGACAGGGCTTCTTGGTTACCCGATGTTTACATTGGTTACCAGCCTCAGCAGAAGCTGGCTCCCTGCTCACTGCACATTAGTTGTTGCTGTCTCGCTGTCACACACAGCGATCTGTGCTTCACAGCGGGACAGCAACAACTAAAAAATGGCCCAGGACATTCAGCAACAACCAACGACCTCACAGCAGGGGCCAGGTTGTTGCTGGATGTCACACACAGCAACATCGCTAGCAACGTCACAAAAGTTGTTCGTTACCAGCGATGTTGCTAGCGATGTTGCTTAGTGTGACGGGGCCTTTAGGGTGATTTAGTGAACTTTATTCGGTGTTTTGTTCACTTCTCTTCTTGATATTCACGAGAGCTGGGAGAGATGTGTCTTCTCCGTTCAGTAGCTAGGCCACACACCCGATTGTTTTTTTTTTATTTTGATCAGCAAACAATTTCGATTTCTAAAGGTTTTTTCCATTTATAAGGAGTGGGACTCCTAGACTAGTGAAGCCTATGCACTAAATGCAAGGCCTATTAAAAATTGAAAGGAGGAATTTCAATACACCCTGAAATACATGTAGAGGAGGGCCTCAGAAAACATTTTTTCCCTATTTGGAAGGAGAAGGACTCATAGACTAGTAAAGTGTATACATTATATCCAAGGGCTTACAAAAATTAGAAGGAGGTACTC